>NC_141322.1:15935222-16012722 GCF_037954235.1 Aulostomus chinensis
ATGGTCACTGTCATGGCTTCTCTGGACTTATTTATCTTATTTATTTAATCCACAGGGACACTCTTGGTGTCTTTTTATGAGTGACTGAGGTGCAGAGCGCTCTTGTCAAAAAAATGTAGGTTTGCTGCATGAATCAATAGCATCTGTGGAGTTTGACATTCTTAAAATCATGCGTGCTGTTGAAGAACAATATCTGCTCAGGTCCTCAAGTCAGACCACACACTCCTGCGCCTGATTCATATGCGGACATCAGCTCATCAATTAATATGAGGTTTTGCAGTTCTTTTACAAATCCTAAAAATGGCTCCTACAAACGCGGTGAATCCATTAGCCGGTTGACTTTGGTTGAAGGTTTAAAGTCTTTATCAGAGGGTTTCCTGCAATATCAATGGACACAATAAATGTGAAAATTGTTTACAGACTCGAAATCAAATGCTTGGTGGTCACTGCTAATTTGGAGCTGTCATGTAGCCTCTTCAAGGCCAATGCACTCACTCAATTTAACGCCTGCCTATAATCAGTTTTGTTCACTCTAGGTTTTTCTTACTTCCTGCAAGCCGCAAGTGGATTGAGCACTCAGCAGAGGCAGGCAGTGTTGGATCCTGGGTGTGTGTGTGGGGGGGGTGGGTGGGGTGTGGTGTGTGTGGGGTGGGGTGGGCGTACCTGCCGTCCAGTGCCAGCTCACACTTTTATTAGCTGCTGTTGCAGCTGTTGTCAAGGTCAAGTCTCTCTCTTAAACTCTCTCTCTCTCTCTCTCTCTCTCAAACTTTCTCTCTGATCTCCACCTGACCCTCAAACTGCCTCTCGCTGTCTGTCTTCCTCTCCCGCTCTCTCACACCCTCACCCCCACCCCCCTTACCCCACCCCCCTGCTGTGGTTTCAGTCCATGTCATCACATCAGAGTCGACAGCTCTAATCACTGTGCAGAGCGGACGGGCTGTAAAACATGGCAGGGACTGACAGCAGGGCTCCACACACATACCTTCCTTTACCAACACACACAAACTCTCTCTCTCTCTTTCACACACACATACATATACACACACACACACACACAATGGTGCATGCTAGTAGCAAACACACACAAGCATACTTATAGCTACAGATGTGTGCACACACACACACTGCACAAATTCAAGGAGACCTCATCTTTCATCAGTCCCTCTCGGGTGTGTTGTAGTCACGGTTTCCCGCCTGTGTTCTTCGGTAACCCCAAACATGGTGTTACGGGAGGGGGGGAGGCAGGAGGGGGGAGGAGGAACAAAGGAAGATATGTCAATCAATGTCTGATCCACCTAATCCTCAGGTAAGACAAGAGCTTTACGATGAAAGACTGTCACAGGCCCGACAGAGTAAAACACACACACACACACACACACACACACACACACACACACACACACACACACACACACACACACACACACACACAAGAATCTGACCCTACCCAGCCACTCACATCTTTTTTTTTTACAGTCTGAATTAATTTCATGCATCACCGGTGACGATAGCTAGAGTGGTTTGCACCTATTCAAGATTTCTATCAGAAACTAAATCTGAGCCCACAGGAGGCAAACAATGACGTCAATGTGTACAGGAGTCAGTTATTGACTTTGTGTGTCCATTTTCTATCATCAAAAAAATAAATAGAGAGGATGCTGGGTTGTTGGTCGTGTATTAGTTTGTGTATGTGTGTACAATCTGAGTAATAAAAAAGCAGTGGGTCCTTTGTCGGCTCGCACAATTGGTTTCTGTGAAGGGGTTTTGGTTTAAACAGCTTCAATTTGTGCAGCAGAATAAGTCAAAGCTGAAGTAAAAGAAAAGCCTTTTCAATGTTTATCTTCAGAAACAAGGTTTTTTTTTTTTTTTTTTTAAAGGAGTGCAATCAAAAATGTTTGGGTATTTATGAGTTCCATCATTCAAAGCAAGCAAATCTCTGAGTTATATAGGTATTCAAAGTATTTTTAAGCTACAAGGAGGAGAAAGGACCAGTACCTCTCAAGGTTAGTCTGATTGTCGTTGAAGTGGGTTGGTGTCCTTGCACAGTCCAATCCTTGTATTCTGTCTAGTGTTTGTGAAGCTGTATGTGCGTGTTAGTGTATGATTGTTTGTGTGTGTGTGCATGGCTATGCATGTTCTTTCATGCTAGTACATATTAATAAAAAAATATATTTTTATTGACAGCCACTATGCTTCCAATACAAAAGAAGTCTGATTTCCAAGTCTGGAATTCATTAAGGACACTTCAGCATTCAGTAGGACAACAAGATCAGACACTGAATAAGAGGTTGCATGCTTGAAAAGTTTCAACAGTTTTATTCAGTCAAACTCATATTATACAGAAAATAAAATGTTACAAATAATTCCGACTTAAAGATGGCTGCTATTGTCAGATTTAATATCTAAGCACAAACAGTTACAATTTCTTCAGATTTTTTTCCTTTTCCGCACACATGAAAGAGAACTGTTGCCAAAGAGGAGAACTGGTTAAACCATCTCAAATTGTTTGTCCTTGAGCATATACGAGGTACAGAATAACATCAATGCATTCCCTCAAAAAAATATAGCCACAAGGAAAGATTGAGATCTTTAAACCACCTGAGCACAAGACGGCGCAGATTCACCAGCCTTTAGTCACTGAAAACACATCAAACCTCTATTCAGGCAGCACAAAGCTGAACGTGTGTCTGCTGCTCTGGAGGGAGGAGCAAGGCTATTGCGCCAACGTGGTTTACCTCACCAAACGTGGCCATTATCCAATTAAAATCTATTGATTAGTAAAGAAAAGGTTTAAACCGCCACTCAAAAACTTTTAACATGGCAAAAATAAATAGATAAATAAAAAAATTGGAGCTCTTTTCTGAGTGAGTCAGAACCATAACATTTCTCCTGTAATATAACGCACATAGGGGACAGTTTAAGTGATGCACGTATCCCTTTCAATGTCGCCCAAAGGGTTCAGTGGGTAAGAGGGAGTGAGAGGGTGGAGCTCCGTGTGTGTGTGTGAGTGTGTGCATATGTATATGTGTGTGTGTGTGTGTGTGTGTGTGTGTGCGTGTGTGTGTGTGAGAGAGAGTGTCAGGAAACAGGATGGCTTCAGAAGATTTATCACTGCTTGATCAGGTTGCGAGTGAGTTACTGCAGTAACCCCCCTCCCCCTCCCCTGCCCAGGGGCCAGGGTGGTATATCAGCCTCTATGTGACACATGCATGCACACACACACATACACACACACACACACACACACACACACACACACACACATACATACGCATGCATGTACACACACATGGAAGTGCAGTATATCAGCTTCCCTGTGACAGCCTCTGTGTGTGTCTCTCCCATCATCTGGCCATTAGACAGTAATGGCTGGGAGAGGAGAGTAGAGTTTCCCTGTGGGCTCAATACAACAGCATTTATTACACACAACAGAAGCACCATCCTGGCCCTGCCACTCAGCCAAGAGACTGGGGGGGGGGGGGTGCAGTGAGGGGAGAAAGAAGGGAGTAAAAACAGGCAGTGGTGAAGGGGAGGGAGGATACAGGATAGGTGGCATGTCAAGAGTTCAGGGGAACTTTGTGAGTCATTCATCCATGTCTGTCTGTCTGTCTGTCTGTCTGCTGCTGCAGGTGAGATTAAAGCACAATTACAAGTTTAATCTTAATCAACAAAATACTGTGCAGGGAGGAGAATTTCATCCAGAACTGATTTTATTGTCTACACCTGTTTGACGCTGTTTTGTCACGCCAAAATGTCTTCAGGTGTCTCTTTGGGGCCTGTGTGCACCAAAGGGTTTTTTTCACAGCTGGAAATGCTGGAAAGTAGTCTTCTGACCAACTGTAAGCATTCGAGAGGAGACGCCTAATGGATGTAGATCCACAAATGAATCAAGAGGCTTCAGACGTAACGTTTCAGATACGGCTGCGTCTGTTTAGACAATCTGTTGTCAGGTTGTTTAGCGAAGTGGATCAAAAACACAAAGACTGGAAGCAGGCAGGACTTGATGTGTCTGAAAGTGATTATCATACAAAATTAAACAAAAGTGAAATTGGCAACCACATGTAAGACACTCCGAAGCATTTGGAGGCAAGCAGCCTTGGTAACAGATGAATGAGAAATTGAACTAAAATCCAAACTACTAATGACAGAGACACCAGGAGCGGGGCTGTGGCTGACGAGGACTTATCAACTAAAAAAGACAGGAAGTGACACATGAGGGTAGCACACTTCAAAATAAAACAGGAACTCATGGCAGTTGAACCAAGGAAAACACGAAGCTCCAAGATAAAACATAGAGTCCAGGAATACTACAACACACGATCGCCCAAATGAGCACTGATTCATTCGTATGTTTCATTGTGGGCATCAGCAACCTGCTGCTGCCATAGGGATGTCCTGTTTTCACTCCTCCTGCACATTTCCTGTCACCTCCTCCTCTCTCTGATCTTCACGTCCTTCACAGTTAATGAAAGATTTGTCATCACCAAATATTGTTTTTAGATTTTCAGATCACCATTTAAAAGCTTTTCACCCTGGAAAAACAAACTAACACATCAATTGAGATGAAACTGAAAAGAAGTTGGACAAAGTGTGGAGCAGGGTTGCAGGTCTGAGGGTAAGGTTAATTCAGAGATATCTTTATCCACCTTCAAAACTTTGTTACATTGTTGCAAAGCTCTTTTCATTAAATTTGGAGTGTTAGGCCTTTAGTAACCTTATTTTTCAGTTTCAGATCATTACAATGACCGAGGACACAAGCTGAAACGTATCACTTTAATAATAATGCTCTTCACCACCCAAGCATTGTTGGAGTTTCAACCTTGTCTGTATTTATCTTTCCTCTGTGCACCTCGGTGGCATTGGTCTGCACTGGTAATCCATATGGATTCAGTCCCATGTGTGGGTCCCCTTCATCACTGCAGGTCTCAGGGCTGTTTATCATTATGTGTAATACCTGACACGACCTGAACTGCGTGGAAAAGTGTAGTGATGAGTGACTTCTAGAGGCACGGCTGGTGACATCATCTCCATGTGGCAAGGTTCATACCGGCTGAATTATGTCACGTCAGAGTTCAAAATGGCAAAGTTATCTTTGCGTCTGTGAACAAATTTGCTCCTAAATGAGTTGTTAAACAATAAACCAAAACACCAGCCACACTGAATCCTGGGACATTTGCATCTATTTTCTAATAAGAAATGATGCAGTTGAGTTTTAGGTATCACATTTCTAGGCTTCTTGGTGGTGGTGCAGTGGTCAGCACTGTCGCCTCACAGCAAGAAGGTTCCAGGTTCAAGCCCCGTCTCCATCACAGGATCTTTCTGTGTGAGTCTCCATGTTCTCCCTGTTACTGTGTGGGTTCTCTCTGGTACTCCAGCTTCCTCCCACAGTCCAAAGACATCAAGAGGGGACGAGGCTGATTGATACTCTAAATTGACTGTAGGTGTGACTGTGAGTGTGAATGGTTGTCTGTCTCTATGTGTTGGTCCTGTGATGGACTGGTGACCTGTCCAGGGTGAACCCCACCTCTCACCCAAAGGCTGCTGGGATAGGCTCCAGCCCCCCGTGACCCTTAACAGGCTAAGTGGATGAAAAATGGAAAATGGATGGATGGATGGGTTTCTTTGGGTTCTGGCATGAAGTCATGGTTGAAACTTCTCTCTAACTCCTGTAGTGAATCATATCATTGGAAGAAGGAGGTGAAAAGCGTGTTTTGTCTCCATCACTCTTGGTAAGCGCTGCAGGGTCATTAAAGCTGGGAACCGATGAAAACTGTAACCTTTCCCAGGTTAGTGAGTTTGTTGGGTGAGGTAAAAGGGTTAATAGTCTAGCGGGGAGGAGGGGGGCTTAGAGTCACACATTCACTACTGGAGTTACAGAAAATGGCAGTGACAAAAAAAGGAAATTAAGCCAAACAAAGCTATTAAACATCAATGTAATTTCAGATAATATATTCTTTCCTGTTCAGGTTCCTCTGAGTGAGCCTCTCCACGAACCCCCAAAGCAGGATTAGGAGACGTGGAAAAAAAAAGAGAAGGGTTTCACATGCGGGACAGAGGGACGTACATTATGTTAGTGTCGCACAAAACACGTGCGAATGGGCTGTAATTCCCCAGTTTAAGTCCCTTATTTCCATTTTGTCATGTCTGAGCGCCTGTCATGCTTTTGAACAAACATTGACATAATTAAAATGCAAATGCAGTTTGGTGGTGGAGGAGACAGAGGGAGATCTCTAAGCTGATATGCACACAGATACAGACGCACCGAAGAAGAAACACACACACACACGCAGAAAAACATGCTGCAGCATAAACTCTGATATCACAGACGACGATTTTGAGAGGGTGTATTTTTATTTTAAAGGTCTAAATGTATCGTCAGTATCTATGCGTATGTTCAAACACACACATACACACACACATAGACATATACTCCATTGGCTTCAAGCTCCCCAGTCCTTCGCCTTTATTAAGAGCAGTTATTTGACGAGAAAAGGAACTGGCCTTCACTCCAGGGCCCAGCAGAAGCCTGGGGAGTGGGTAAGTGGGTTAACCCAGAGGCCCAGACAAAGCCTGAGGAATGGATAAGTGGGTCACCCGCCCTCAACTGAACACACAAAGGATCCACTCTGACTCCTCTCTCTTTTATTATTAGAGCTGGTCTAATGTGTGAAGGGACCTCAGGAAGGAACACAGCACTCATCACGGCATGAACAAGTGAGCACGCGTGTGTGCGGGTATATGTGTGTGTGAGTGTGTGTTCTCTCGCAACAAAAGCAGAGAAAATGCAGCAGTCCTCGAGGAACCTGAGAAAGTAGAAACAACAAGTTCAAGGCTGCAACTCAGGAGCCTAATCCTGCTATCGTGTGAACAACACTGGAGAAAGTGATACAGAAGAAAAGTGAAAAATCAGATCTGATCTGAAGGAACTCTTACGGCCGCCAACAAGGAGCTGAACATGGTGAGAAATTGTAGTACAGGCAGCGCGATGTAGCTGTGGAATTCTCAATGAGTGTTTGACACACTGACACACTGAATAAAAGGGAATATAATTAGAGTTGTACATGTAAGAGCCAGAACTGTGTTTAAGTATTACAGAAATCATCCTAAATAGATCTGATTTTTGTGTCAAAGTTTGTCTCAGATTTATTTAACAAATCCAACAAGTTTGACAAGTTAATAACAACAGTTCTTATTTATAATGTAAGGCCAGTAAATGAAAACTGGTGTGTAACAATGGAGATAAATTCCTCTGAGGCTCCACCTGCATTGTATTTTACTCATTTGCAACTAAACGGTCAGTACTGTGACGCTTTAATTCATCCCTCTTTGGTTGATATGGTTGATGACAAGATGGTTTGTCCTTTTCCATCTGCTGACTTTAGTCATGGACTTTTAACTCTTAAGTTGGTATTTTCATGGACTTAACAGTTTTGCAGATCCCATCTTAGTTGTAGTTCTTGTTTTTTCCGTTGCGCTTGGAGTTTGTGTTTCTCGCTCTTGTCAGTTCCTGTTTTGTGTTGAAGCACTTCCTGTGTCTTCATTTGTTTTAAATTTCCTGTCTTTGTCAGTGTCCCGCCTTTTTCTCAGTGACTCGCCTGGGTCTCGTCAGCTCGTTAGCCTCCCCATCACAGCCCTGCTCCTTGTGTCTCCAATCAGCTCCTTCTCTGCCCTGGTGCTCTCACACCTGTTTCTCTGTTGCGTCATTAGTTGAGTTTGTACCTCAGTTTGGTTGTCTTAGTTGGTTCTCGTCACACATGCGCTCCTGTCGCCCTGCCTCAAGTCCCCTTGCTAGCTTTTATTTTTCTCTGCTGCCTACCTGCGTGCGTTGGTTCTTTAAAGAAGAAGTCCTTTCCCCTGGTGTTGCCCCTCCCCGTCCATACCTGCGTGTGGGTCCTGCCCACATGTTAACTTTAACTCTATCTTGACAGTGCAAACACTTAACCGGAGTGTGTTGGAGTCGCTGAGCTCTAGTTGTCCCGGAGAGTTTTGTAGCTTACGTCAATGTCACAACAGTCCAAAACAGAGCGAATGCCTTTAAAATGTCTCGCCCCTCTCATCTCTCTACTTCTGTCAGTACTGCGACCTCTCCACAACCACCGGTTGTCCTGGACTGACTCCGCCTCCTCCTTTTCGGCCGGATGCGAACGCTGCCAGTCGCACGACATCTTATTATTGATCAAACGCTTCTGAAATAAATGTAGTCGGTGACTGTCTCTGAGCAGCTGGGGTGTTTGAAGGGTTGTGGAATTTCTAATTGAGTGGTGTAGCAAATGAGTGGTTTAGCATGACAGGTCAATAGATGGGTTTTATGAGACATTTGTTTTGACGGCAATGCTGCTGAGGTGCAAATTTGTCATCATTGTTACAAGAGTGCGTTAGCGTTTGTACATCTTAGTGCTGATGTAGCAGGTCCGACTCAGAGCACGGTGAGCGCGGGACAGTAGAGGAGCAGGTGCGAGGGACGATGCCGCATCTGAGTGTGCGCATGATCTCTTGGTGACATTTTGAGCAGGTTGTTGCTACTTTGCATTAAATCCAGTTTACAGCGCTGGACAGGATCCTTGTTTCCTCACACTATCAGAGCTAAGGGGAAAAAGTGCAGTTTAACTCCAGCTTGTCAGATTAGGGATTTGTTACTTTTGTCCAGCCATTCTTCTATCAGACAGAGCACAGTCATGAAATTCTTAAATGCACTTCTATACCCTGAATCTTTCTATCGCACACATTTTTAAGTTCCAATTTGTCAAATTTGTCACCAGAAACCGGCTCATTACACTCTCAGACCTCAGCTCTTTCCTTCTGGGTGTCCGCAACTTCTTTCAAATAGCCACCACCACAAACACACACACACACACACACACACACACACACACAAATACAGTGCTTCCACAAACACACACAGAAGCACACATTCACACAGAAGCACATACTTCAGTGGGGAGATCAGCCGAAGGATCAAGTGTAAAGCCTCTTATGTCATGGAAAAGGTCTTTGATGAAGAAGATCACAAACAGTGTTACCACACCAATGAAACACATGCACACACACACACACACACACACACACACAAACGCACGCACACACACACACATACAAACGCACGCACACACACCAGACCAATTCACTAATTTCCTGTGCTTTCCCGCAGCAATCATATTCTCACCGCAATCTCAATAAGATTTACTTTCATTCATCTTGCTAGTTTCCTGTCATTTGTGAGGAGCTGCAAGATTAATGAATGACTTTTGTTCAACTAATTTTGAGTGACGTGGAGCACACACGCACACACGGACAAGAGTTCCCACATAAACAAACAGAGCGGCTCTTTGTATTCCGCTGCACATCACCACAACACAGATCAACAGTCCCTGAGGTAACGGCCAAAATAAAGATCTCATTACTTTACCCCGGTACTTCCCCACCCCCTCTCTTCTCCTCCATGGCTTGTCAGCTGCCAGACCCTGATGTCTCCTTTCATGTTGGCCAGGCCTCTGAGAGGAGCTGAGAGATGCTGAGAGGCGCAGAGAGCCTCCCAGGGCTTTGAGCAGCGTTTGATTCTCGCTAGATAATAGCTGGTTCACTGTCAGCCCAGGGATGATCAGTTAAATCCTTAATCACTGCCTGTCCACTTGCATGACAGTTATTTTAGGGGCTCTTCTCTGGACCATCTCTTCTTCTCTCTCCGGTTCTCCACCTCGCTCCCTCCCTCCCTCGGTGAAAAGTGAATCCCACAAGAGGAGCAGCACAAAAACAGCATGCTGCGGATGGGTTTAACGGACGAAGCGATGGAGGAACATGGGGGGGGGGGGGGATGCAGCATTATTTGGACAAGAAGTCCATGCGAAGCTTTAAGAATGTTGGAAAAGGTTGAAAGATCTCATACACACTGATTCATGACACCAAACAGTGTGTGAGAATATTTCAGGAATGACGTTGATTCAACTGTAAAAAAGAATATCACAAATCTCATCAAATAAGGTCTCAACAATAATGAGTGTGTGTCACATGACCTGGGTGTATCTGGCCTCTCATGCTAGCTGGGACTGACTCTCCCGATGTAGAAAAAGTGGCACAGAAAATAACTGAAATAACTGCCTCAAAAAATAGGCAGACTGTGTGGACACGCCATTGCCGTGACACGGGGAGTAAAGGTTTAAAACGTTCAAAAAATGTACCAGCTTTTCTGACATTGATGCACTATGCAAAGGTGCAATTTGGCAAAGGTCAGAGTGACATCGGTCCCTGGTGTTGCATGATTTTATGACATTTTATAGACCGTCTGATGACGATGACAAAAAAAAAACGGGGACACAGCTTTGACGCCATAAGCCACATGTAATCAAACACTTGCTTCAGTGCTTTTGCACAGCCGTGATTGAGCTGTTTTCCTGTGAGCACAGTTCATACCGATTAAATGCAATTAACATGAATAATTGTGTAAATACAGTCTAGCAAGATCAACAGTGGAAAACATATTCATCAAACCTAATGTTGATGGACATGTTTTGTCTCAAGAATCACTGAAACTTCGTCTCAGTCTTACTGCTTGAAGAGGATAAAGGAAGACTGGTGACAGGTGAAGGTGGTGGGGGGGAGGGTGGGGGGTTTGAAACTGTAATGGAGTGAAGACCAAGTTGAGAAGAACTTGTCTTCTAACCTGTCACGATGAAGAAGAAAGGCTCGACCACTCTCCTGTACCTGCCTGGTGTAAAGGACATTCAAAGCCGCTCGTAGAGGGGCGGTAAAGACCCTGTCTGTCAGCCTGTCCTGTAGCTGCATCAAGGGTTGAGGGTGAGATGAGCGTTCCATGTTCATGTCCGATCCAGGGCCTTGATCAAGGCTGCTCCACAGCCGGGTGCTGCCACCGCTGACAGCTCCACCCTCCACCCCCACCTACCTCTGTCTGGAAGATGGAGGGCATTTCATTCTGACAAAGATTGTAGGTCTGGGGTGATGAGGGAATACTTGAGCTAAAGTTGGTCTACAGAGGCCATCATGGGAAGTTTTGGACAGTTTGGACAAAGATGATGTTGAATGTGCAAGAACTCATCAGATCGTTGAGGTTCTTTGAGGTCGTGGAATTAACTTCAGTAGGCTGACGAAATCACATGACTCCAAGGGGCTCACGATTCTCTATCGAGTTTAAAAAAATTAACTCATAATCTATTGAACAACAGGACATAATACTGACACTCAAGTTTGCTGAGATGAAGGAGGCTTTCGCATCGATAGTTCAGGTTGCGACATTTATATGAAAGTTCTGTTATTAACCTTCCACTCCCAAAGGCCTACGACTGCATCCACACCTGTTCTTTCCACTGTTCGCTGGTTAAAAGGATCTGTGTTGTCATATAAAACTGTCCAACTACAACAAAAGGTTTAATCTCTCTGTTTCTTATTTCTGTTATGAACTCACAGAACAGGTTAAAATAAAAAAGAAAGTCCCCTCCCCTCCATGCCATCTCCCAGAACCGTGACTGTGTGTGTGTGTGTGTGTGTGGGGGGGGGGGGGGGGGGGGGTATAGTTTTTTTCATACACTTTGCATATTTGGTCAATTTCCTTTCACATGTCAAGTGAACGTGGTTGGACTGTTGTCACCTCTTTATTTCTGCTGTCACAGAAATAGAAAATAGAGAACAAACAAGGCTAAGCAATATTGGAGAAAAAATCTTGCACAATATTTCAGTGCAATTTGGAAATCACAAGTCTCACAGTGTGTATCGGTGCTGCATGGTGCTGAGCTGGGTAAAACTGTCATTTTCACCGCAGACTTCTTTCATGTGAAATCCTGCTCATCCCGAATTATTAATTTTACACTACCTTGATATGTCAAAAAAGCTCACGTCTCTCCTGTTGCTGCAGTTTCACTTTGTAAAATCTACATTTTGATAAAATGCTTGGATGCCTTCTGCTGCTCTTAAATTCCTTCCAGTCTCAGTCACTCCCTTGCTCACGCGTGCACAGAAAGATGGTATTGTGGCTCTGCTGTAAAAGGCAGACCATACTCAATTGCCTCATTTCCACATGTCTTGACCCCTTGATTCTGACTGGTGGCACTTTGCTGCGAGGCACAGGGAGCCTTTCAGCCAATAGAATCAGAGCGCAGCTGGAGGTCGGGGGGGGTCACACACGCACTATGTATGGAATTCCATAGAGCCAGAAAGGTCAGAGGTCACTATAAATCACAGTCAACACAGAGCAAAGAATGGGAGGATCCTACAGTGAAAATCAGAATGACACAACTGGCTAAGAGGAGCCTGGGGGGGGGGGGGGGGTTAAAAGAGCTGATGGTGCTGGATGTGAAGATGCTCTGTTAGAGGGAGGGGTTTGAAGGGTTCTTCACGGAACCTCCCAGATCAGAACTTACACCTGTTGACAGGGATGTGGTGCTATGAAGATCTGTCAGATAGATTATATTTGTTGGGCTTGTTTTTTGCTTTCCACATTGATGAATACCACGTTGAATACGTGGGATTTCTCCACTAAATGCTATGGGGGGGGGGGGGGCATGGCTCAGAGGTAGAGAGGTAGAGTGGTCGTCTAGCAGCCCAAGGGTCGCTGGTTCGATCCCCACAGCCTCCAGTGACCATGTTGAAGTAACCTTGAGCAAGATACTAAACCCCTAATTGCTCCTGATGGTGACAGACTGATGACCCGTCCAGGGTGAACCCCGCCTCTTGCCCAAAGGCGGGTTCAGCCCCCCCCCCCCCCCCCCACACACACACACACACACACGTGACTCTTAACAGGATAAGCAGAAGAAAATGGATGGATGGAAAGATGGATATCCATCCAGGCACAATAGTGGGCATCTAGCTTTAATGCCACTCATATAAGGAACAAACTTCCAGAACACGAGATAATGCTGCCACTCTTTAATCCAAGCTTTAAATTAATTCATTTTGTTTATTTGTTTGAGTTTTTCTGTTCGAACCACATTGATGTTATAATTTTCACTTATTAATCACAGTACAAGTTTCTAGTTCATGTGAACACTGATCTGAAGTTGTCTGGTCAATTGTTCTTACTTAAAAACTGTAGTAACCTGCTCCATTGACACTGTTGCAAATTAAAAACAGCAAAATGGCTCGTTTCACTGTAACAACTTGATCCACTTGGTCACTTAATATTAACATGATCCTCATACAAGTTAGCAGACGCCAGCAGGAAGTAGCCAGCTAACGGTGTGCATGCTCTGATGATAGACCTACGTAGGTAGGATGGTTGTTTCATAGTGGTGTTGTGTCTGCCCTTCTTTATAAATTCAGTTCAGTCAGACTGATAGAGTACCGCATAAGTTTAAAATGTGTGTGCGTGTGCTGCATGTGTGTGTGGCCTCTCAATCTGTGGAGAGTCCCAGAGGTGCCATAGATGCCGAAGCCACTTCTGCAGATCTGTTGGAAGATCATCAAGAGAATTTTTTTCTTAATCTATGTGTGTGTGTAAGTGTGTGTGTGTGTGTTGTCTCTATGGGAGTATGTTAGCTGCGTCTGCTGCTTAACACTCACTTTCATCACGCACACACTCAGAAGTGACAGTCCCTGTCTCTACAAAGGGATTTAGAATATCACCTAGAGACCTGCCATCTTTTTTGCTCTCTCTCTCAAACACACACACACACACACACAAATACCCACACAAACTTTGCTACAAAGGGATTCATGATGTCACCCAGAGACGTAACTTAGCTCCACATAATTTCCTATTATGCCTCCTAATGAATCTTAAAACAAGATAGAAGCTGTTAAATTACTCCCCTCTTCCATCTCTTCTCTTCTAACCTCTCCTCATCTTCACTTCCTGTCATCCCTGGCAAATCTCCCCTACATCCCAGCTCCCTATTGACACGTATCCCCAGAACACACAAGCAAACACAAGGCCCACAAAAGGCTAAGCGCCTAAGCTAACAACCGATACACAAAAACACAACAACAAAGCAGTTGTTGTCAGGTTGTTAAGTCCTTGCCACTGTTTCCAAGGGTCGGGGAGACGGCAAGCAGACAGAAGAGGGAGAGCAGGATGAGATGGGCTTTGGAGAATAAAAGCCGGCTAATCCCTGCATTTGGATATGAGAAACGCAGGCCCGCAGGAGAACGCATCAAAGCCAAAGCTAAATTAGCCTACATCCAGAGAGTGAGAGGAGGAGAGAAGAGACAGAGTCGAGCGAGGCCGCTGATTTGAGACAGTGTGAGAGGAGCAGGGAGAGGTAGTCTCCTAGGGCCCAGATTAGCAGCACACACTCATTATTCTCCAGCATTGCTGTTGCACACAGACACACATGCACACACAGCCATGCTCACAGATTAGAAACATACACTCATTATTCCGTCTCAGTGGGACGCTAAACCCTAAAATCCAGCACTCTTGCTGGGAGCACTTGCACAGAGGCTGGCCAACAGAGTAACAGGGCCCAACACTGCCTTTGTAGCTGTGCATTGTTAGCCACTCTGGGCGCTAACACCTCATAGTGTTTGTGTGTGTGTGTGTGTGTGTGTGTGTGTGTGTGTGTGTGTGTGTGTGTCAGGGAAGGGCCCACAGAAGCAGGCAATTAGGACTACAGGAGTGTGCTAGTTTAATTCAGCGCCACAAGTGGAACCATCCAGAGTACATTAAATAAGTTTGGCAGTAAGACAGTTTTAGTTAGGACACAATTTATTTGTGTTTGGAAGAGAGGCGGTGAAAGTGGAGAGGAAAGGATGAGGGAAAATAGCTTGAAAGAAGAACAAAGACGATGTGGGCTGAGCAAAAGAAAGGAACAAACTTTCAATTCTCGATCAGAGTGAAGGGTCGTGTCATGTCAGGTTTCTGTGTAGTGATTCACTGGAGCAGATAAAAAATTCAACATGATTGGCCAAGAACGCCTGCTCCTACTATTGACTACTGCCAACGTAGCAGACACTAAGACCAGGTGTGCAGTCTGCTGATGAGCTCAATGAGAAAACTCTGAAAGTCCCAGTTGACACCAGTGCGGATGATTAACAAAGAACAACCTTACCTTTTCAAAGTTTGAGTGGACAGTCTGCCTTATCAACAGGTAGTGACCCACCATATCAGACCATATTGTTGCTGTACCCAGCATCAAAGCCAGAACCCGAGGGTTAATTGTTTTCGGTCTTTATAGCTGAGAACTCTGACCAGGCTCAGTGATTTCAAGCTGCATCAGATAAGGTAAACTAGTGCTGATGGTCAAATGGACCATACCATGTTCCTCCCCTGGAAGGGGCAGGGTTACCTAGTTTGATTTGTTTTTATTTCTTTGGTAAGTGTGGATTTTTTGTATTGTTGTTCTATTACACATTGGCTGAGTTCACGTTATAGCACACAGCTTGCTGCAGTAATTTAATTTAATAAACATGCTAGCCTGAGGGTTTCTTTGGATGGATGTGTGACTGACAATCATAATTTTATTTTGTCATGATTGCTTTCCTTGGACAGCAGCTCTCTGACTAAAGCAGGATGCACTTTTTGAAATAAATTATGAGATGAATGAATTTATTTAGAGGTGTGTGGCGATAGTGCAGCATGGAATGATGTCATCCAGGATGTCTGGCTTGGGCTGCAAGAGACTCGAGTGACATATTTGAATGCTTATATTTGTAAAACACCTCAACTTCTTTTTAACTCCGCCCTCTTGACTGACCAGGGGAGGGCCGTAGACTACTAAGTTTCTTCTGTTACATGTGGAGCTAATGAGGGGGGTCATGAGAGGGATGTGGCATATTGGGCTCGCCGCCCCCCCCCCCCCCCCCCAACCATACACACACACACTCCAGTCCCTCTCCCCAAACATGCACTTCAGCCAGAGAAAGCACTAGAGCAGAACATCCACAGACAAGTCCACTTGTGTCAGTAGGGATGCCCAACCAAACTGGAACCAGCAGCAGGCTGCTACGCTACCTGGCCATTTACTCTCCAAAGTTCTCATATGAAAAAAAAAATTACACTACAAAACATTACATTTCACCACAACTACTCAAGCTGCTACAGTTGCATGGTGAAAAATTACCGACTGAATGGTCTGTGCTGAAAGCTGCCCTGTTACCTAGCAGGTTGTTCAGCCTTTCTCTCCCTCAGACACACACACACACACACGCACGCACGCACGCACACACAGTAGCAATTATGGCAATCAGCAAGCCGACCCAATTAGTGTTTCCTGCTTGTTAAGCCCTGGGGGTTGGCTGCCCGACCACCTCACTTTGCATAACTTAATCTGCAATGACAGGGTGTGACACCCAGACTTCTGACCCTAACTAGCAGCTAGCGCGCGCGCGTGTGTGTGTGTGTGTGTGTGTGTAGTGAGCACATTTCTGCATTGTGAAGACACAATACTGGTGCCTCAAAGGGATGTGTGACGGTGAAGGTTTGATTTTTTACGTTAAGGATGGAGTTTTGTTTAAAATGAATTAAATTGTGATGGTTACAATTAGAGGTTATATCAGCGAGGGTCCTCACAATTGCAGAAATGCAAGTGCATATCTGTGTGTGTGCACAAGTTGTCCAAAGCATGTGTGGTTACAATTTACAATCACCAAATTGCTTCCAGGCAGCACCAACGTCAGCCAGGCCTGTGAGTTCATGGATCCAGGGGAGGAGTGTTGGATCTGGGTGTGATTCTGGAGCAGCCTCCGTTCTCCTGTGGGTTTCTTCTCTGTCTGAGCTGGTTAAAGGCTGATGGAAGACTTTGTTAATATGCAGCTTGTAAGGAGAGGCCAGACAAGGTCTTTCCTACAATCAAACACACTTATGCGCACGCATACACACACACACACACACACACACACACACACACACATACAAGCACTTGCACTCTCGTAAAACTTAGTACCTATAAGCAAGTGCCATGATAGTGAGTGCCCCATGCTTAGCAAGTGGTTGCCCCGTGACACGTGTTGCCAGGCATTAAACCTGGCAGAAACCATGGTTACTGAAAACAAAAGAACTATTGTGGAAGTGTGTTTGATCTTAGTTTGTGTGTATGTGCGTGTGCATGTGTGTGTTTGAACTCAGTGTGAACTGCATGCAGTCTGCGGAAGCTTCCTGTGAGGGGAACAAAAGCACAGCAGAGTGTGAGTGTGGCCATCACCCTGATTGCCAAGAGAAGAAGCAAAACAACAACTTATATCTCCTTCAGCTCTTCACTCCGTTCCCTATTTTCAATTCTCCATTTTGCTTTCTTTCTCTCCTTGACTAATTGTTTTTTTGTTGCTTTTTTCCCTTTTTTCTTTTTTTTTTTTTAGTTCAAAACTAGCAGACGCGAGGAAAGCTTAGTGGGGTGTGTTTTCTACGAGTATCTCTCTGGTGCCAATTCCATTAAAGGCAGACTGATAAACAGGCTAGGATAATTAAAGGGGAGTGATAAATAGTGCTGCCTTAATTAAAGGGGAGTGATGAGGACACGTGTCGAAATGTTTTGTTAGCGGGACGACGGACAGATGAAGGAGGAGAGTAATTGCTTTGGATTAATTATTTGGATACGGGCAGCAAGAGGGTACACACATCTCTTGAGGGCTCTTTCAGGGTGGTGGGATGGGGAGGAGTGGGGAGATGAGGAAGAGTGTATAAGAGAGACTTACTTGCATCCATCTCTCTTCTAGTCTAGAACAGCTTCACATGAAAATCCTCCATGTTGGTTGAGAAATATGAGACAAGGGAGCTAATTTGAGGGAAATTATAATTCATCCAGGGGAAGTTGAACATTTAAATGCTTTCACTCCATGAAGCTGCCTGGTCTAACCAACTAGCAGCTCTCCGTGTTGAATCATCAGACAGCACCTCACACATGCAGAAGCAGTCTGTGGGTTTTTCGACCAAAAAAATGCCCACAGTTAAAAAGAACCTGCAGATTTATTCCCTCCTTTTCAACACAGCATCTATTGAAGTTGATCTTCAAATGTTTGATCACGAATAACACATGATTAGAAGCTGTTGACTCTGTGGTGAGTCAAAGTCCAGCAAGGTGAGACCCGGTCCCCCGCAAGAGTCCCACAGTAGTATCGTGGGGTAACCTGTCAGTCAGAAGATCTGAGTTCCGTCAAACAAAAACCAGTTGGATTTGTACATTGGATCATTACAGAAAATCAGCTCTCTGGCAAACAACACGTGCGCATACATGTCTTATTCTGCAAGTTAATCCTGACAAATGAACACAAGTTTCATGATTGAAGGCTATGTGTGATCTCCAGCGGTACAAAGCTGAACTTGCTGTAAAGGAAGTATCACCACGGATGCTTCAGCATCACACAACTAAGCTTCGGGCCTCTTCTCTTTCCACATGATGACTTTCATCTTCAACGACAACCTCTGTTATCACTGTTTTTAAAGACATGTAAAGATATTCACTGACATATTTGATACCACAGAAGATAAAAGTTTCAAATGTCTTAAACCAGTATTAAGCATGGATCTTATTTTATGCGTTAACTGAAAAACCATTGAAATATCCCAGTGAATTTGAGACAAAGAAACCCGATGTTCCACAGTTCTAACTTATTTCTGGGTTTCAGGACTTATTCCTGTGCCACTCTGTTAGAGAGAGAACAAGGGGCCTCGTTCATGAAATGTTCTTACCCACAAATTTGTTGACTTTTTTTCAACCCTCAATTTAGTCTTACAGCTTGGAAGCAAACCTCAGGGCTATTTATAAGTCCTGACAACTATTGTGCTCCTCCTGTGGTAAACAAGCGTTAACAATGGGAATCTCATTTGTAGCATTGTAGCAAAGATATTGAAAAACTGAGAACCTGTGAACAATCTTAAAAAATCTTTTTGACATATTTATGAGGTTTTGGTGGGGAGAGGAAGTGGGGTGTGGAGAGGTATAAGTATTGTTGCTGCATGCTCTGCTTGAAGCTGCAGGTTTGTCATTCGCCTTGGTGACTCTGTTGCATCACTGGGACGTTTTTAAATCAAAACCTCATTTAACACTTGCACGTTATGACTCAATATGCATCTGCGTCTTCCTCTCGCCTGCTTTCATAACAGTCGAAGCATGCAATCCCACTGAGGCTTAAAAGAGTGCGCTGTGTCTTAAGGTAACTACGGTCCAGCAGTTTCCCGTCAGTACAGCTGTCATGCGCTGCAGCCACTTTGGCGTTCTGTTCTTAATATAAGTCATGTGTCTTCACGAAGTCAGAAAAACATTCATTGCATCAAAAGTTGCAGCACATGTCTAAAAAGTGTAATAAAACACCCAGAATCATCAAACTCCTACACATGATTTGTGTGTGTAGATTTCAGTCCCGCACAAAATCCATTTTGATTTCATCGACCAAACCTCTGAGGCTGGAGGTCAACAACCTGACCCCCTGGTCTCTCACGCTCATCACAGGAGCTCCTCAGGGGTTGGTTCTCAAACCCTGGGTAATCCCACTGTACAACCCAACCACCACTACTTAACGTCGAAGGTCAGATGACAGTTACTGCAGGTGAATTGCGGTGGTCTGAGCTGTCACTTGGTTCCCAGTGACCCCATCTTTCTAGCTGTCATCTGGAAACCTCAGTGTGAAAGTCAGCGCTGGAGACCAAAGCAGTCAATGACAGATCAACAACTTAAATTATGTCAGAAGCTCAAGTGTTTCTCTTTTGATCATTTTCATATTGTATGCTGTTTCATGTGCTTTTCCTCACACACACACACACACACACACACACACACACACACACACACACACACACACACACACACAGTTTACCTCTCTATAATGACTTAACCAATGGACCCAAAATCAGTGCTTTACCAACTGAAGCTTTTGCCCCCACTTACACATGCTGTCTCCATTTACCTGGTCTTTAGTCTGGTTTGTGTCCGTGAAAGCAGAACAAACCCTGAAATGTTGTTGTTTTGTGTTATGTTGTTTTGTGTGTGTGTGTGTGTGTGTGTGTGTGTGTGTGTGTGTGCTTTGTAAATACTCAAAGCTATAGTTTGCCCCACCATGCACCAGAGGTCAAGCATGTGTAACCTCTCACAGCAGACTTCCCCATTTCCCTTTTAGCAGCAGCAGACACGCACTTAAGCAAAAAAAAAAGTACAGCACTCACGCACACGCACACACACACACACACACACACACACACACACACACACACACACAGAGTTCACTGCACACACAGAAAACATCCACTTCACCTCTCTACCTCCAGACTCCAGTGCGTGTGTGTGTGTGTGTGTGTGTGTGCAGGTAGGACCATCTGTGGTGTAGATCACAGCCAGATGTCCAGGGCTCCGCCACCAGCCAGATCACCTTACATAAATACTTTACCATGTGAGGGAATCATTTAGCCATATTAATTGACGGTAAACTTGCCCTGTAACTAAGGCCCCCAGACTCCTGCAGACACACACAAACACACCGTCCTGCATCACAGGTGGGTTCCTTCACTCACAGGAGCAGCGAGTGGGTAACCGGTGGTAACCGGACTCTGATCAAAAGGAAGATTGACATAAATAAAGAGCCTGCAGGAATGCATTGTGCAAACAAAATATGAGCTGGGCCCCAAAACATTCCCTGGAGGGGAGGGCTGAGGAGGGGGGGGACGAGGCGAGGGAATGAGAGAAGCGGGGCAGTTCAGCGCTTTTTATTCCCTCCTGCGCTCCTGTCTTTCATTTCCAGGCATGTGTGTCAGTATTCAGACAGATTAAAAACAAGAGCAGACTAGATAGGTGGACGTGATAGATGCTCATTTTTGGCAGCAACAAGTCTGTCAAATTTAGAGCAGAGATATTAAAACACTTGCACTTGGGGGCATAGCGGGACTGAATTTCAGCCCTCCAGTGACATTCTCGTGTTCTGCCACCTATTGTTGTCACTTCTAAACAGGACCAAACCTTCTTTAGTGGGGGAGTAAGGGGGGGTGGGGGGAGATACATAATCCCTGCTCAATGACCCTTTGATATGGTAGCCTTCACCCATGGGCTTCTAAGGTTTGTGTACACACAGACACAGAAAGATAAGTACACACACACACACACACACACACACACACAAAAACTGTCTGGGGAACTTCCATGTAGGTTCTGGTGTCTGTTTGTCTCCATGTAAGGCTTTAAATCTAGAGGGGAAAACAAAGTGGCATAGCCCACGTAGACGTACACACACTGTACACACATTGTACACACACGGCCATAACACTACCATAAGAGGAGTTTACAGCTGGCACTGCTGGGTCACTTCAGCCAGCGCTGGGACATTTTTAGTTTTTCTTTCCAAAACAGAACCAAAGAAAGTGTCACTAAAAAAAAAAAAAAAAACCTTTTCGAATGACTAAAATCACTCGCCTACACACACGCAAACAGTTATTTTAAACAAAACACCATGGGAATACCCTTCCCTGGGTTTGTGTCACAAGGTAATGAGTATTGCATTTTGGTTCACAATTGTTATGTGTAGGTTTCTGTTAGTTGTCGTTTCACTTGCGTATAGTCAATCATAGAGGACTGTGTGGAGGAGAAAAGAGACGTAATGGGAGGAGGGAACAGATAAAAGGCAAAACCACAATAGAGAAATCAAAACATGTCCCCTGATGCTAGGTTGCAACCTCAACTCTGCGGGAAAAACACACACACACACAAGTGCACTTTTTCAAATGCACCACAGAGACGTCACACTCTCTGTAGGGACTGAAGGAGAGCTGTCAAATCTCCTGAAATATTACTATATGTTTGTGTTTGGGTGTTTTTCATGAGGATTTGTCCCCCAGAGCAAGGTATACACCCCCTCAGGTAAGGGTGAGAAACCCTTTAGGTGGGTTTGGAAGGTCCTGAGAGGCAGGAGTGATGGTGGAGCCCGCCGGCAATGCTCTGGGTGGAACCGTGGGGTGCTGCTGTTCTCTATAAATCAATGGAATCTGATTTGAGACGTTCTTGAGAGGATGCAATGGGCAGGTGAGAGGAAGAACTGCGAGGAAGCAAGGAAAACTTAAAGAAAATAAGTCAGCAGCAGAAGCGGGGGGGGTGTCTTTCTTTTTCTAAGACCATTCTTCCAGAGAAACAGCTTTGATGGAGAGAGAGAGAGCAGAAAGGAAAGAAAAATAAGGAAAGGTAAATCTAATTACAGAGGCCAGCAACGTTAGTTAACACTGAGACAATAAACACCACTCCCATGCAACCGCACTGTGTCCGTTCATGTGTGTGTGTGTGTATTCATGCGAGTGATAAGCACCAGAGGAGGGCAACAGGGAAAGACGAGCCCGTGTTTGTTTGTACATGGATGTTTCTCAGGCCCTTAACGCTGGCATTCCAACACACACATCCACGTTTCATAATAATGGAGGTCAGATCCCAGCAGCACACACCCTCTGGCAAACTTAAATCGCTGCACATAGAAGACACTCAACAAGCAATCATCAGCAATCATTCTTGAATAACATTTACCAGTCGAGTCGCTAGCTGGTAGTGACAGAGGGAAAGCATGGAGATGTTTCCTGCCAACATTCCGGTCTTGACATACAGCAAAGAGCATCAGCGGAGAATGTCTGAAGGGTTTTAATTGATGCAACAACGTGTAGGGTGGAATTAGAGAGCTTAAGCAAGAAAAGGAGTTAATTCTGTCTTCACATATTAATTAACATTGCCTTGAAACATGACATTCCCCACTATGCCTGCACAATGCTGCATGTCATCTCTTTGCACTCATTTACTCATTCCGCTCTGTGAATTCTTGAATGTGTTCGCAGCAGGTCTTACTCAATAACACCTGCCCGCTTTGTTTGTGCGTGCGCGTGTGCGTGTGTGAGAGACAGAGAGAAAGAGAGAGACCCCCAGTGTAACATAAACACATGTGAGTGGAGCTTTTTATACAACGCAGACACTCAAAAGAATCTGCCGCTATCTGTCTACAAGTGAGAAATTATTTTAAAAAGGTGCTTTTAGAAGTGAACGCTAAACAGACTGGCTGATCCTGTCGGTGCACCCCCACCGACCCACACACCCCCTGGTACCCCATCCGAGAGGTCAGAGTGAAGAGAGGGAGGTGGTAAGATGGTGTTGTATTGGTTCAGTTTTACCGTGGATGAAGAATAGCCATAAAAGGTAAAACCATCCTCAGATCTGCTTACTGTAAACAAGCAGAGAGGAAAGTGAAGCGGGTGAGAGATGCCGTCTGGAGAGGTGCAGAAAATGAAGAAAGCAGTGGGGAGAGGCGGAGAAGGAGGGCGGCAGGCTCAGAGAAGTGCAACTTGTTTGCTTCGCAGGTGAATGTACCAGTGCTTATAAAAGTGATACAAGCGTCCTCTTTTAAAACGTCCTATATCAGCAAGTAGCGTTCAGAGGTGGAGGAAGTGCACGGTTTCTTTTCTTGAGTGGAAATATCCAGGTAAAATAATACTCTGGTTGAGGGCTCCAAAAAAACGTTCAACAAGGGTGAAGAAGAGAACATATTCGATATTGAATTCAGTAAAATTACAGACTTGAAATCCAAAACATTCATCATTGTTCTTGAAAAGTACAGCACTTGAGTAAAAATACTTGCTGAAAATCGAATGCTCCTATCCACTGCTGCTAGCATAACCCTTTTCAATCGCAGTTTTGCAGGATCAATACATTATCACACGTCCAGGAAGTACAATGATAATAAAGTATTTTAAAGGAAAGTCAAGGATAATATTCTGGTGACAATGTGCTTTTATATTTCTTCTAATAATATTCCATTGACAACCAAAGACAATTATTAGTGAGCGTTCTATACACCCGGTTTGGCTGTAACTGACTGTTACAATACCGTATTCTTGTTCCTTTGCTTGTTCACGTCCTGGACGACTGAGAATCTTCACCAACGTGTTCGTTTCTTGTTATTTTTGCTGATTGCATTACCTGGAAACACATGTAGGGATAATGTATCATATTTTACATGTATATTTTCTATATGAACTTTATCTATAAGACTACAGCGTCTATGTTCTCAGAACTTAATCCCCACTAAGAAAAGGAGACAGAGTTCCTTCATAATTCCTGTTCCGAGTATGTCTGAAAGTGTGTGTTGATTAAATGTGTCTGGTGTGAAGGGCGTTAGCTGCCACTTCAGGTTACTACAACAACACCTCCCAGTTAATGACCAGAGCTCATGGCCGCCGGTATGAAGGTTAAGTCGTATCCATCCAATAAATGCTACGCTGACTACTTGGAATTGGGCAGCACTTGAATATAAACACTCACTATTATATACATGCATACGCTGGTAGAAATGTCATAAACACAACATGTTTAAAAGGTAAAATAGCACGTGGTATACATGCCTTTTTTAAACATGGTTGTAAGGGGTTTATAACATCACCCTATCGTCTTAGTCAGTAGTTCTCAACCCGTGACCCATGGGTGGGCCATGGGAGAGCCCTCTCATGGGCCGTGAGATGCCTTCAGATTTTATGAGGAAAAATCAGCGTGTAAAAAAATTAGATTGAAATTAAGTGTTTTAATTCTTAAATTAATAAATGATCAGATGTGTGAAATCCATTCTCAAACAAGCTCACCGCTAATGTTGCGCTCTGTTGTGGCACCAGGAATATTCGTAGAAAGATGTCGTAGAATTAAATCATTATTTCTATTTCTTAAAAAATACCTTTTCATTTAGTTAAAAACTGGTGATGACACCCAGCTTGACGATTCCGAACTGAATCTTGAGACCGTACGGCTGACTCTTGGATTTCATTCATACGCTAAAATTAAATTCTTCGGCAAAGTTCCAATTTTTTAAAATCTTTTTTTGGCACATTACAAGTATGAATAGCAAAAGAATGAGAACCCCTTTATCTAGAATGCTAACAGGCATATACTGTAAAAGAAGCGCAAAAGGTGAAGGGAAAAACAGAAACCCACACACATCGGCAGGAATCTTTCCAAAGATTCTAGTCCTAAATTCCATGTTACAGACATGATCCATATTAGAGGCTTCACTCATCCATGAAGTCACCACTTTATCCTGTATGGCCAAAAATCCAAACATGCTGTGACAAGAACTCTATTAACACCTGTGTGATACTCTTCCTGTAAGTCGTGCTGATGAGAGGCAGGTGGTCTGGCGGTGATTTGGTGCATTTATGTGAGCCTTTGTTCACTTAAGTCTTCTTCTCCTAATTCACTTTACACTGTTCGATTTCTACACTTTCAAGGCAATATATACAAATTCATAAACACAGACATAAGTATATAACTCACATTTTAATGGTGAAATTGCACTGACAATAAGCATTACATTTTAGATGCGTTTTTGCTTTTAGCTATGAGATTTTTGCCCTTTTTCCTCTCTCTCTCTCTGTCTCTCTAAAAAGGCCTGGATAAGACATTCGTATGCACACACACACACATGCACAAACAAAAAAACACACACACACACACACACACACACACACACAGGTCGGCCAGGGGCAACGTAACAATGCAAAGTGGAAAAACATGAGTCGGGCTGTTGAGCGTGAAGAAAGATGTATTCAAATGAATAGAGTAAACCAGAGCAAATGAGGAGATGCATCAGGGAGGAGGAGGATGAGTGAGAGATGAATGGAAGCGAAAGGGTGAAACAGGGAGAGGCTGATTTGTGTAATCCCATTGTGGAAATTGACTTTTAAATGCAATATTCAATTTCCCCGCTCTTGGAAACGGGAGAGAGAGAGCACAGGTCTGGCTTTTTTGCTTAATACAAATAACAAAATAATGTACTTGAGACATAAAAGCAAATAGAGGAATGGAAATAGGCGAGCTTTGGAAGGTAATAACCATTTCTACACCACAAAACAAAGTGCGACAGCCTTCACTAACAAGGCAGAGAGAATTAGTTCCACCTTGGCCTTTCAGGTTCAGCAATCAGAAGCAGAAAAACACTCGGAGAGACAACAGGAAGAGTACAACACTCACAACAGATACGTAGAATGGATGAATGTGAGCAGTTTTTATATATATATAATATATATATATATATATATATATATAAACTGCTCATATATATATGAAAACTGCTCATATATATATATTAAAAACTGCTCATATATATATATATAAACTGCTCATATATATATAAAAACTGCATATATATATGTATATATATATAAAAAACGCTCATATATATATATAAAAACTGCTCATATAATATATATATATACAGTATATATATATATATATATATATTATATATATATATAAACTGCTCACATTCATCCATTCTACGTATCTGTTGTGAGTGTTGTACTCTTCCTGTTGTCTCTCCGAGTGTTTTTCTGCTTCTGATTGCTGAACCTGAAAGGCCAAGGTGGAACTAATTCTCTCTGCCTTGTTAGTGAAGGCTGTCGCACTTTGTTTTGTGGTGTAGAAATGGTTATTACCTTCCAAAGCTCGCCTATTTCCATTCCTCTATTTGCTTTTATGTCTCAAGTACATTATTTTGTTATTTGTATTAAGCAAAAAAGCCAGACCTGTGCTCTCTCTCTCCCGTTTCCAAGATCGCCCTGACCACATCAGATCACTCATCATCATCATCATCCCTGCCCCCAGCGGCGCCTTACCCACTTCTTAAAACTATGCAGTGATGCTCAGACTGAAGGTTTAATTACTCATAAACCAAAATCTCATTAACGCTTAAGGTTTATATGGAGGCTAATGTTTGCAGTCGCAGCAGCGGCATCAGCAGCCCGCCGCAACTTGAGCTGCAGCACATAATCAGACTAGATTTACGAGGGGCATCCAACCTTCAAGTTGTGGGGGGAAGTAAACTCAGAGAT
Organism: Aulostomus chinensis; assembly: GCF_037954235.1. Lineage (NCBI taxonomy): Eukaryota > Metazoa > Chordata > Actinopteri > Syngnathiformes > Aulostomidae > Aulostomus > Aulostomus chinensis. Next base: position 15,961,930 of record NC_141322.1, read on the forward strand.
GGGGGGGCAGCAACAGTGTGTGTGAGAGAGAGAGAGAGAGAGAGAGAGAGAGTGACCACCAAACTTATGCTTCCTTTTGTGTTTCAGCACCAATTTGTCTGTAACAGTTACCATTACCATTACATTACCAGTAAATACAGTGGAAGTCAGCAACAACATCACTTACCAAGATGTCGGTGAACACCCAGAGAGCTATGAACCTTTTGTTCCTGGGTTGGCAATCAACTGCAGGTGATTTAATTAGAACAGCTGTTGTCTATTGGACTAATTACCCTCCCTTTAAAGTCATAGACTGACACGTCAACTCAATGTTAAGTTCTGCATTGACACTGAAGGGTGTGTGTCAGCCAGAACCAGCAGATTCAAGTATTCGTATTTGGGGTTTACAGGAAGTAACTGTTATGTCTGTCTCTCTGTCACTTTTTGACAAGACATATCAAGCAAAACAAATAGAAAATCAACTTTACTCTCTCTGACAGGACATAGGCGGAACAACTAGTAGATTCATAAGCTTCTAGTTGATTTAAAGGACAAGTATCTGTTGCAGATGGTGACTCCAGGGTTTTCCCCCCTCAAACCTTAGTTGCAATTGGAGAGCATTCCAGGGTTGGTGTATAGTTAATAATGTGAATGTACTTGTTTAGTCCTTCGAACTGATGATGGTAGTGGACAATGACCACTGCCAAGGTTTGTCTACCAGTGACATAATAGGCTGATTTTCCTGAAACCTGGTGGGCTACACCCCAGGAATTAATAGAGTTTAGAGGTAAATCTGTTTGTGTTCACAGGATAAATACTGCATTTTCTTTTCTTTTTTTCTTAGCTAGACCTCGGTGTAGATCTGTGCCATTCATCCTGAATCCTGGGTGTGTAAGCGGCACATCGTAGCCTCAGCTCCTTTACAGGTTGATATACAGAGACACCGGATCAATCCGAGGGGTCGTGAGATGATTCATGAGAGAGGAAAGAAGGCGGTTTGGAATTTTTCTATAATGGTTGATTTATGTTGAGATATAGGATTTCCAATGTGACCCCCTGACTACATGTTGCTTCTTGTATAATACCAGAAGCCAAAACGATTAGAAACCACAAGGAACATATGTTGTATTTTAAAAGATTTTTCTTGATCCCTCGTTATAGCACATAAGCTTTCAAATAAATGTAGTAGAAATACCTCCAAACAGTCTTTGAGTAAATATACTTGGTTACTTTCCCTCCCTATGAATGACCTAGTATGAACTGTTTGAGTGGTTCTGGCCAAAGTCTGAAGAGAATTGTCAGCATGGTACAAAATTAATTCATTATAAAGTAAAAACATTTGATTCAACAGTTGTGATTTTATTGAAAGACCGTTTCATGCATTTATCCAATCCATTTGCCAAGGGCATGTTGTCAGTTCAATGTTGACAGTAATGAAAATCAAAGGGTGTTATATTCGTATGCAGAAGTTAATTACATTCTTGACATTAAACTCAAAAAACATTGTAGCCCATCTCTCCACATACGCAGCTTTGAAACAAATGTAATTGAACAGATGGCCAGTTGAAAGATGTTGCTTTGGATTTAATGCTGAAACAGACACACACGTACTTACTGCAACTACAACAACACTCCCCCAAAAATTCCTTTGTGATTGCTGTTCTCTAGTGTGTCTGTCTCTTTCTGTCTGAAAACTATGTTGATTAAACATTCACACACAGAGACACGCACACCACACACACACACACACACACACGTAACGCTGTCCATCGCCAGTCACTGACGAGGACTGATAGAGTGAACGGAGACAGGGACAGAGGAGTCAAACAAAGATGTGAAATATGAAGACAGAAGGAAACAGAGAGCCAAAATAAGAAAGAAGTACAGGGATGGAGTACAGGATGAAGCTGACAGATATTAAAACACACTGAGAGAGCTTTCCCTTCCTGGGAGCTTATATACAGAGATTAGTGGGGGGTGGGAGAGAAAAGTGAAATACCTTTCTTAAAACTTGCAGAGAATGAAGAAACTTCTTTAAACCTACTTTATCAGTCTCTTTTTCCTCTTTGAAATTGTCAAAACTCTTTTTTTTTTTCAACTCTGATAGACTCATCCTGTCTATTAAAGTAGAATTCAGCAGTAGGAGCATGTCATTAATTACTGTGAATGTGCTGAAATACCTTCATATTTATATCTTGAACTTTATCAATGATCATTCCGTATATTTTTGTTCACTGTCAACATTCTCATGCTGTCAGAGAACAATTCAAATGTCAGACATTCCTGTCAGGATTTTTCAGATTTCCAATTATTATACTTTTTTTTTTAAATATTCAGATTTCTTACGACAAAAGTAAATGGAAATAAATACTAAAATCGTTCTTTTGCATTTGAACTCTTATTCTAATAACTCATTTCAGCATCATAATTTTTCCAGGAAATGCGTATTCTAGTTTCGTGTTCATTTTAGTATGGATTGTTACTATATGGTAATAAAAATAGGAAAACGGGGAAACTCTAAATCATCGGAGCGGCGTGGCTCAGAGGAAGAATGTCTCTCACCCAATGTCAGCTTGGATAGGCTCCACCCCCCGGCGACTCTTAACAGATAAGCAGTACAGAAAATGGATGGATGGATGGATGGATATAAATAATTGTACTTCCAATGTAGTAAAAACTCTTTATGAGTTGCTGTGACAGTAAATTCTCTTCACCTGATCCCCAGCCAACAAATAAAGGTGTAATTGATGACAGTGTTTTATTTTGGTGTCATGGAAGTGGAATTTCTCCGTTTTGGCCGGCTCCGTTTGCCTCCTCAAGGATCCTAGGTATATTTCAGACAGGCAGAAAATGTATCTTTTTTTTCCACTGTCTCGCTCACTGCACTCTGTCACACACACATGCACACACTCAAACTTGTGCACACACAAGCGCTGTCTCCGCCAGTGTGTGGGTGTGGGGGGTGGGGGGGGGGGGAAACTAATATTTCTCCTGAGAGAGATTGATGTGATCTGTTCAGCACTTCATTGTTTGAGGACGATTTGAGCGAACAGCCTGTTCTCAACAGACCTGGTCGTCTAAGTGTACGTACGAGTGTGGGTGTGTATGTTTATATGTGTGTGTGTGTGTGTGTGTGTGTGTGTGTGTGGGTGGGTGGGTGGTTGTGTGTGAGTCAACAGTGAACCGTGAGCATTAAGGAAAGAAATTGCTCTATTATTTTAGCGGCTGCAACAAATCAGTTGGTTCACCTTTGTCCCTTTCCATTGTTGGAGCGAACATGGACAAACTCCGTCAGCTCACATGGGACTGTCTACTTGTTCGTGCACTGCATAAGCCCAGCTGAGTGAATAGATCCTTTCACTTCAACAGATAAAGGGATGAAGGGCAATAAAAATGTGTATACTTTATTCATTAATACACCCGAGCTGTCCTTTCGTGCTATTCATCCAAGACATCTCTAAGGGACACAGCAACATGCTCACACAATGGCGGCCTAAATACAATCCGAAAACTTCACTCAAGTTGTTGCTCGAAGTGTTTACTTATACATTCTGCCAATATCGACACCTCACCGGTGTTGGCCACTCTCCAAGAGCCGCAGTGAAGGATGCTATGAAGCGTTATTCATATTTGGTTGCAATGCTCATGGACTCACGCTGGAAACACGTTCATTGCTGAGTAGGTGGCAATACGATCAAGTGTCTGGGTTTGTCATTTGCTGCAGGTCTTTTTGAAATTAAGCCGAATTCTGTACTATGTCAACATCACATTTCTGAAGGTTTTCTGCTGTCGGTGACATTTCAAAAAACACAGCAGCTGCACACAGCCCATAAAAAAAATGGGCAAAACAAGGCAGGTGCTGCACCAGGTGATGTTAAAACAAAGAAGTTTTAAAAATGTAACATGCTAAAGAACCAATCTGAAGAACATCTGTTCTGAACTTTCTCAGTTGCTGCAATAGCACTCGGCTGGAAAGGATTTCACCAAGGTCTGGCTAGTCAACAAGAAAACTATTTCTCCAAAATATCAGGCAGTTGATTTGAGATAGAGAACAATGATGAAACCCTGAGCTCTACTTCTTTGCTGGGTCATTCATTGTTCAAAAATGAAAGCAGCTTGATGAATAGGAATCATAGGACTTGGAGGCAGAGAGCCTGCAGCCCTGGGTTGAGCCTGTTTCACGGGGTGACAGCAGTCAGGACAGTAATGATTCACTTCAAGATGAAACGAACATACGAATTAGCATTTAAAGACGACAGGTGATGAGCTGATACAAGTTCAACTCCCAAGGTTAACTTACAATTCCACAAATCAGACGTGATCATTATCAACATCATCAATGGACACGACTTGAACCAATAATTGCGATTGCCCTGTTTCGTGAGATGAACAGAAATTAAAAAATAACGACATAATGCAACATGCTAGCTGAGCAGCAAGCATTCCAGGCAGCAAGTATGGTGTTGCGTCATATTTCGTTCCTAGTAAAGTTAAATGGAACAGTTGTTCAGAGAGAGCTGATCCTCCAAGTGTGTTTAGATGACGGAAGACAAGTGAAGATAAAGTTTGAAGGGCTTAAACACACTGCATCCTTCGCTGTGACGTTGGATGCATTTGCACGATTTTTTTTGTGACATGTTCGTGATTGTGCCTTTGCATGTTGACTTTATGAAAAACCTGACCATTGTGTTAAAACAGCAAGCAGAGCGCCCAGGAAAAACAGTCTAGGCAAAAGCTAATAATCTACATTTCAAATCAGAACAAACAGAGTAAGTAAAGGTATAAAGTCATGCAGACTAGAAGTTCTGTCTCCTCCACTGGCGCATAGATAGTGACCTTCTCCTCAGGGCCTCAGGACAGAAAAGAGCAGTGCTTTGTGTTGATGCTGTATTTGTTTCTTCTGGGTTTGTTTTTCTCCTCTTTTATTTCCACTCCCCGTGCGACAAAAGGATCTTTTATTCTATCACGGCTCATTGTGTTTGATCACGCTGGCATATAGCAGTCAAAGCTCTCAAGTCTCTCTGGCAAAAAAAACACTAGAAGGGACAACATTACCAATTAACAAAAATTGATACATTTGTTTTACAAATCAGTAGCCAGGAAATGTGAAATGAATCAAACATGGTGGTCAAGTCAGTAAACAATATCAAATATCACCTTGGCTCGCGTGTTTTATGATTGCAGAAGGAGTGTTTTCACGTATATTTGTTGCTGTAACTTAAAACAATGACACGCATACACACACACACACATATATATATATATATATATATATATATATGAGGTTATTTTAACAAGATTTTATCCCTCTGTTTTCCTTTAATAAAATAAAAACTTTTTTTAAACTCCAGAATCTATTGATATTAATGTAAAAGTTGTAAAAAAAAATCTCTCAATATTAAAGATTTCAAATGAATACCTCTCAGAAGATTGGTTTTAACTGCTTAAAAAAAAAAATTGGGGGGGGGGGGGGATAAAATACCTGCCACTTCAACAATCTAGTGGAAATGTCAGAAAATTGCACTTGAGCATCTTTAAGATTTAAAATGAGCACTGGGAAATATTTCTTCTTCAGCAGGTGGATGTCTAAAACTTCAAAAGTCAAACTCTGCCAATATTTTTTCACTGGGAAGGTCAAAACATCTTGTTGTGAAACATCGAAGTGGAGCAACAATATGCGAAAGCAGTGGAGGACTTTAAGTACCAACTTCATTTCTTTATTCAAAATAGAGCTGACACCAATTTTGTTAGGACTTTAAGAGAATTTCAAATGTGATCTGTCCCTTTCAGTCAATCTCCTCATGAAATGTGCTTACAATTCCTCCTAATGCTTTATGAGCAGCACTCGAGGCGAAGTGTTGCTGCTTTGTTCTTTTCTCAGACGTGTCACCATAATGAGAAGCGTCAGGTCCCATCAAGCAGAAGAGGACCGGTCCACATTACAGATGCATACATCACTGCTCTCATTTCAATGTAATAACACCTGTCGGGCCTGATGAGGGGTCGCTGTGATGGCTTAGTCTGAGAGACACACACACACACACACACACACACACACACACACACACACGTGCATACTCTCGCATGTGCATACACACGCATAATGATCAAATCAACAAAACACATGAAGTAGGAGGCAACGAGCGGTGCATGTGTGCTTTAGATTAATTGTGAGTGAATGACATTCAAAAGTTTGTGCTATTTAATTTGTTCTCTGGCGTTTCTTGATTTTCTGCTGGCTCAGGTTTGAATCACCGCTGGCTATGGTTTGAAGAGATGCCCAAGTCATTTTCCCCTAAATGGCGCTCATTTTCTCTCAATAATCATGGCTGAGCAAGAGTTCAAACATCCTTGTGTGACTTTAGCACGCCAGCCTCAAGTGTGACCGTGTCGATCGACTCTGACGGATTTAGTTTCATAAATAGTGCAGCAATTGAGTTTTTGAAAGCCCGCCCCTAAACAGCAACAGCCCAATCAGAAGGCAGAACTACGATGATATGGGTAAGTAGCTGTGTAACTTTATCAGTAAGAGAAGTGATAGAACCAGCACGGTGGTGCAGTGGTCGGCACTGTCGCCTCACAGCAAGAAGGTTCCAGGTTCGAGCCCCGTCTCCATCACATGATCTTTCTGTGTGGAGTCTCCATGTTCTCCTTGTTCCTGTGTGGGTTCTCTCTGGTACTCCAGCTTCCTCCCACAGTCCAAAGACATCAAGAGGGGACGAGGCTGATTGATACTCTAAATTGACCGTAGGTGTGACTGTGAGTGTGAATGGTTGTCTGTCTCTATGTGTTGGCCCTGTGATGGACTGGTGACCTGTCCAGGGTGAACCCTGCCTCTCACCTGATGGCAGCTAGGATAGGATCCAGCCCCCCCCCCCCCCCCCCGTGACCCCCAACAGGAAGAAAATGGATGGATGGATATAAACAGATAAAACAACAAATCAGAAGTTCTAAGGTAACGTAAGCATCACCTCACTGTGCTCTCAGAGTCCAGTCCCAAGATTTTCTCTACCCAACTGGTCAAGGCAGATGTCCACCCACTAGTTCTGGTTCTGCTCCATGTTTCTTCCTGTCACCAGGTGTGGGGGGGGGTATCATTGGATCTCTGTAAATGTATCAAGTGTGGGGTGGACCTTCTCTGCATGAAGTTCCCTGAGGTAACATCTGTTGAGAAGTGGCGCTACATAAAATTGAATTAAGTTGAATTAAGAGATCAGATCTTTGTGTTGTGAGTTGAACAGAGGTGGATGGAATGAACTGAGTTGGTACGCTAATGGATTTCGTACTGTGGCACGTCGGTTCATAACAGTCAGTCACCGCCGACTGCTGCTGTCACAGGGTTTTAGCCTTTAACAAGCTGTTTGAAACAGGAAATAAAACCAAGTCTAAAAACATCAGAAACCAGTAAAAAAAAAAGTGTGTAGCACCTTAAACACTCCACACACACACACACACACACACACACACACACACACACACACACACACACACACACACAAAGCAGGAGCAGTAGAACAAGGCATTACCATAAATTCATTAGAGTGGTCGGGCAGTGTTTATAAACACGTAGAGATATTGTTTACAGCGTCTGACTGGATGGATTATACATCTACACAGACTAGTGAGGGGAACTCTCCCATATATACACGCTGTTTACACTGAGACAGCGAGAGAGAGAAAGAGGTCCGAGCACATCGCTCCGCACGCTCCCTGAGTGGCATGTTTTACAGAGTGAAATAAACATCCAATAAAATAAACACCACTTGGCTGCCATGTTCTGTCCCGGGACGGCACAGAGGGACTTCTATGTGTGCCTGCCAACAGTACATGCATGATGCATGAATGTGTAGTGTGCGTGCGTGTGCGTGCGTGTGTATGTGTGTTCACAGGTGTGAGAGGAGAGGAGAGGAGAGGAGAGGAGAGGAGAGGAGAGGAGAGGGGAAGATCGATCCATGGGGGAGGAGCCTTCTAAATGCAGACACTCTGTAATTCATTATTTCCATTGGAAATTTGGATTTGGTGACACAAGGGTTGCATATTTTCAAGAAGAAAAAAAAAAGGTCCAACTGCGGTTTCCTGACTTATATGTGATTATGATATGATTTCAGATTGTAAGAGGAAGTTTGGTTTTTTTACAACATTTTTTCACGTTTTAAAGCAAATAGACATCAAAATGATAGGATGGATGACATTTGGGGGGGAATCTGCGTCTCACAAGGATGTTTTCTTCAGCCTGTAGAACATGATGTAGAAGCAGGACATATTTGCAGCACCGCAATATTTCATTTAATAATATTTTGACACACTTTTAGCCTTCAACAAATATTGCACTTTATTCCAAATTGAAAATCATATTGCACTTTTTAATTTCTGATGGATGCATGGATGAATGCGTGACACTGAATCGACAGTGGCTCTGAAGTACAAGTTAATTCCTCTGATACATTCGAATAATGTCAGTACAAAGTGATGATGATATTTTGAGAGTTCTTTATAAAATTATGATCAAATTAGTTGGAGCCTTCCTTTATGAACTAAAAAAAAAAAACCCCAACTTTTTTTATTCACCCTTATGACACTAAAGTTTTGTATCTGGGTTTGAATCAAGTGAACCGTATTTCTTTGAACTACAGTTTATTTAGCTGTAGAAAGCTATAAACTTCAGTATATAAGTAGCATTTCTTTATTCAGCTGTGAGATTTTCTAAATTACAACTATTATATCTGAATTACTGATAGTGCTGGCCTTGACACGGGGCATAGTAATGTACACTGAAGAGTCAGAAAGCAAAAAGAGACAAGGGTGTTGATAGAGCACAAAAGAGAGAGAGATTTGTGAAAGAGAGGATGAAATTATTGCTCTGAGGGGAGGCGTATATAGAGGAGATGTGATGAGGAGGAAGGGGGGGGGGACGGGGGAGAGCGCAATCAGACAGGTTGGACGATGAGAGCACACACAGATGCGCCCCTGTTTAATGTCTCGCTGACATTTTTGCTCCCCACTGGCCCTCTCTCACTGGAGACGAATGGGTAGAGAGAGGCAACGTCGAGAGAGAGAGAGAGAGAGAGAGAGAGAGAGAGAGAGAGAGAGAGAGACAGACTGTGGGTGGAATCACAACTCTGCATGTACTTCCCTCAAGGTCACAAGCCCCAGACAAGTTCAGGGGTGAGGGTTCACGGGGGGGCCAGCCAATCCAGAGGTGAGCATGTTGAACTCTGACATCTTCCTTTTGTCTTTTTTCAATGTTTCTTCTTGTCATTCAGCTACTTTATCAAGAAGCTACAGATTTTTGTATTCTTTTGGAACGAGGGAGAACCGAGCAATGCTCGTAAAGTTTGTGCAGGGCAGTTTAGAGGCTACCTCAGAGTTCACTCCTTTAAGTCCTTGAGTAAATTCCTTCTGGATTCCGTCACTCCTTTAACCCATACAGTTGGGGGCTCTGTGTTAGCGCGTGTGCATGCGCGTGTGCATGCGCGTGTGCATGCGCGCGTGTGTGCGTGTGTGTGTGTGTGTGTTCAACACTCTGTTCACTATCATTCAAGTGGAATAATCACATGCCTCCCCATTAAATAACCCAGCTCTAAATATTGATATCTACATCAACAGATGAAGGATGTCAGCTACCAGCTTCCTCACTGACCCTCATCATCCTCCTCCTCGGCCCTGGTGCGCTGCAGCGGCTGGTATTAAACTGAGCCTACATCAAACATTCACGATGAGACAGTAATGGCTAGCGCTCATTATGTCTGCCTTTTTATTGGAGCTGTGCTGGTGATTTCTCTTGTCTCTGTGTGTACCAGACTGACTTCCACGGAGCCGTGTGACTGCGCTGTGTTGGCCTGAAGCCACTCAGCGCAGGGAGCTCGAGGGACAACAGGCATCAGTGTGTAGAACTCCTCGGCAGGCCTGAGAACGCTTCACTAACCTGATCAGCACCAAGACAAATAGAGGGGTGATTGCTTCCCTGTGGCCCATCTGGCTTCTCTTAAGTCGACGGGTGGGGAGGAACAGGGGTGGGTGTATATATATATATATGTATGTATGTGTGTGTACGTGTGTGTGTGTGTGTTTGTGTGTACGTGTGTGCTTTTACAGGCTGCCACTTTACATGGGGTATTTCAAACACACCACTGACTTGCCGACCAATTACACCCAATCGGTGATGTCGGCCCGACTGCTTTCTCCTGTCAATATAAAAACATTTTGGTTGGGACGGCTCAGGCCTCCCTGGACCGCTGCCCGGCCAAAACAAATGGCTCGCTCGCTGTTCTGACATTCCAAAATGAAAGCGGAAACCATGGGGTGATTTGAGTCCGGGAGAAGGTGAAGGGGGGAACGACCATGTAGGTATGTATGGTCATGTGTATGCGTGTGTATGTGTGTGTGCACAGGTGAGGATGTTTTCCATTCAGTGGGTATATGGGTTGGGTTTCCTATATCCCAGTAGTTATATTAAGTACTTGGATAAGTTCCCGTTGTAAAGTGTGGCAGCCACCGAAGCCCTCGCAACCACCAGCTTCTGGTAAACAGACTTATGGCCAACAGTGGGTCATACCAGGAGCAGGACATCATGCTTTATGACCGCTGGTTGTCCACACCACCACCTGCTGGCCATGTGGAGAACAACACCAATGTAAACAACATATCCAAGGCAGTTCCACGCTATTAACACAGAGTCATGTTTATTCTAATATAAGACACTTGTTATATTCCTCCCAGATACACATCTGCCTCTTACTCTCCCTGTGTCTGCTCTCTGTCTCCTTTGTGTTTCTCTTTCTTTAAACTGTAATAGTAAACAGAGATGTTGCGGGCTGGGAGCTGTCCAAACAGCAGGACAATAATAACTTTGTTGTCACCACAGATACACACTTTCATTACAGCCAGTGCACACTGAAGCATCTGGCTTCTGTTAACCGTGTGTGTGTGTGTGTGTGTGTGTGTGTGTGTGTGTGTGTGTGTGTGTGTGTGTGTGTGTGTGTATTCCTCATGTTGTGGGGACATAAATCTGACAACAGAGTCCTCCCTTTTGGGGACAAACGCAAGTCCCCATAACATAAATCCTAAGATTTTAGGCTTGATTAAAGGTTGGAGGTGAAGGTTGGGGTTAAACAAGTTGTCATTATGGTTATGTTTGGGGTAAGTCTCCGGGAAATGAATGAAAGTCAATATAATATTTTGATCCACAAATCAAATCCCTCAAACACACATACACACACTCAGGTTTATATATGGAATATACACCCTAAAGAAGAAAGAGAGATGTTCAAGCTGTCTACAAATAAGCACTCAAAGACTTAAGATTATGTTCTATCGGTTCAGTTCAGTGTGTGTGTGTGTGTGTGTGTGTGTGTGTGTGTGTGTGTGTGTGTGTGTGTGTGTGTGTGTGTGTGTGTGTGGGTGAGAAAGACAGAGAGAGAGAAAGAGAGAGAGAGTGAGAGAGAGAGAGAGTTAGCGTATGCACACTCGTATGCACATGAGTGTGCATTGGCTGAGGAATGCCCTTCCCAGTTAGAGAGCAGGGGCCCAGGCTTGGGGGCTTCAGAGAAGGGCGGTGTGTGTGTGTGTGTGTGTGTGTGTGTGTGTGTGTGTGTGTGTGTGTGTGTGTGTGTGTGTGTGTGTGTGTGTGTGTGTGTGTGAGCGAGAGCCAGTGGGAGCTTAGCAAGGGGCCCTGTGTTTTGTTCTGTTCCACATCAATGGGACATCAAGCCAGGTTTGGGCCTGACAGCACCCGGATTAAAGGTTTTCTACTAGACTTTCTCTCCCTCTCTCTACCCCTCCCCCTAACACTCACTCATGGACACACATACACTGACAAACACACAAACACACACACACAAACACACACAAAGAATGAACTGAAGGAACACAATCTTACTTCTTGGAGTACTAAATTGTTATTTGCAGGTGGCTGCAGGCAGTGGAACAGACCCTCCCTATAATGAGAAATGGTGCAAAGAAAAGTATTTGTGTGTGTGTGTGTGTGTGTGTGTGTGTGTGTGTGTGTGTGTGTGTGTGTGTGTGTGAGTGCACGCGCATGCATGTGCATGTACAATCTCCTTTAAATCAGTACTCAAGTAAATCTTTCAAGACATTGCAACACTAATAATAAAAAAAAACAACACTGTCACTTTTGTATTGAACAGCTGATTTTTCTCTGCTCCACAAGTGGTTCATTCAAACATAAATTGCTTCAGGACGCAAAAACGGGACATCTGTCTTGGAATAATTGTCATTTATATAACAAAGACTTTGAGGATTAAATTAGATAAACATGGTCAGAAGGGGATAAAACACAAGTACAAACCAACTAAAGATTTTTTTGTTCATTGAGGAATTGATGGAAAGACAGGTGAGGCCTTTACAGACCTTTAAGTCTGAATAGAACGTGTACAGGGGAGAATAAATGCCTGCCAAAGAGTGTAGAAACATAAAAGAAAAATATCAAAGAATGGTGTGTGCAGGAAATATAAGAGCAGGCTAACACAAGGACATATTACAAAACCAGCATCATGAAAAGAAGAATGGAGAGAGGCCAAAACCAAACTGTTTCAATTCAGTGTGTGTGTGTGTGTGTGTGTGTGTGTGTGTGTGTGTGTGTGTGTGTGTGTGGGTGTGTGTTCAGTCGTAATCATGTGGCATTGTACCAAGATTCCCATGAATGTGAAGTATACTTATGCTACAATAAATCATATGCACCTAATAATCACACAATCACACTCTATAGCTTCTTCCAACTACCCAGTTAGGCCTTTTATTTTTGTTCAGAAATGTTCTGGTAATATTTTCAGCTGCAAGTTTTTAATTTGCTCCCATGAATCTTCTTTCAAAAGGGTAGGATACAATTTTATGATAATAAAAATGTTGGTTACGGCAACAGATTATACGATCAAATATTCAATAATCTCCTCAAAACCTTTCACAAAATGTTGCAGTTGTCTTAGTAAAAATTTTACCTCAAATGTTAGATTAAAACTTCCTTCTTTTTTTTCCCCTTTTTTTTTTACATGATTAGAACTTGTGGCTAATGTTGTGGGAATGTTCCCTTCTCGCTGGTACATGCATGAGTAGAACAATACTTCCAGAAATATTTCCACTTAAAAATAAATGGACATCCGCTCTATTGAATCTCCATCAGTTTGGGCAATTACATGTAACAGGCCTGAAAGATGAGCTCATGGTCTGGCAATTTGTCTGATTTTTACAGTGACTATACAAGTCTTAAGGTTCTTTCGAAGTAAAATAAAGGGAGGGGGGGGAAAAAATAATTAAATCTGATGAGTTTTGTTAAATAATGACTAAAAAGAATTAAACTGAAATCAAAGCTTTTTGCCATTATTTCGGCATGCAGTTTATTGTGTTGACCCGCATAAGTTCATGTCTTGATAGAGATATTCTACACCAGTGGCTGTGAACAGAAGAAAAAAGAAAAAAACAGAACTCTTTCCGCTTTGATTCACACTCAGTGGCATTTGCAGCAACTCCCTAAGCTCTGCTGGGGCAGTGAGAACGAGGGAGGAAGAAGAAGAGGGATAGATGAGCCTATCAGCGCTCAGGCTAAGGAACTAAAACTCCTGCTATTTAAGTCCCTGGTGGTTTCTGCAGATCCAGCAGTTCACATACCTCTACCGGACATTCAGCTGACAACAAACACGTTTGATGCTGACTGCTGTTGGGCTGTTGAGTTTCGCTTTAAACCCCCGTTGGTCTGGGCATTGGGGAACACATCCATGCCGGTTGCCTCGGATCCCCCATGACTTAATTAGTGCTCTCTAATTCTCCACATTAGTTTACTGTAAAGGAACAACTTTTATCCCGAACTGTAATCAGCTTGCCCAGAAGAATAGAACACAATAAAAAAGCCCGTTTGAAGTTTTTCTTTGTGTTATCTTGAGTACTTCGGCAAAAGCCCAGTAGTGCAGCTGGTTCTAAAAGAGAGGAGTACTGTAGGCAGCATGAAAACCTGCACTTCTGTGACACCTGCAGTTCTGCCCCCCCCCCCTCCCCGACACACACACAAACACAGAAAAGCATTTGTGTTTTTATTATCACTTCATTATAAAGCTAATGTTCTGAAAGGATTGTCTTTTTTTCATCTTTAAGTGACCATTAAAGGCAGCGCACTAAAAGAGAATAAAGCCACCCGTTTGTAACATTTTCCCTCCTCCCCCTGAAGGGAAAAAAAAAAATTTTGGTGATGAATTCTTGAGGTGTCATTTATATGCTTAATCAGCCAAAGATGGACATTAGCATTAAGTCTATTATCAGGAGATGACCATGACAGACTGTGGAGCTTTTATGAGCCTCCGTGTTATTTCTTATAAAAGATCCCTCTGATGAAGAAGGTGACCTCAATCCACTTTATCTGTCCGAGCTAATAAAGACGCTGGAATGTTGAAACACAAAACTATTTATTCCATGAGAAAAAAGGAAATTAGAAACATTCATTATTTGCCACGCACTTCCACCCAGATGTAAAATAAACTGAGATACTAAGTTGATGCTTTGAAATTTAAAATGAATGATTAAAAAAAAAAACGCCAAAAAAAAAAAACCCACCTGTCTTCGTCGGTAACAACCTATTTTTGGATTTTATTTCCTGTTAAAAAAAAAAAAAAATCATGTTCCAGTCCGGAAATATAAATTCAATCTTGACACTGAAAATGTATATTGGTAGCATCTGTAATTGTTCTTATGTTGATTGTAATGTGTCTTTCTGGCATGGGCCTGGTCCTTCGCTTCCATTAATGGTACAACTGCGCCATCTAGTGTCAGGAAGACACTTGTGACAGCACACAAGAGTTTGATTTCTGAGAAACTACAAGAAAACACAACAAGTTGCCCTTTTTTGTTTTTGTACTCACTTAAACCAGCGATTTCCAGTGTGGATCAGAGTATTACTGAACATTGCTTCATGACATTGAAAGGTACAATCCATGGTGTCCGCTTCATCGGTCCAGGGACCAACACCATCCAGACATCAGGCACATCTGGGCCTAATCTGAGACGCGTACGTCTTTTTAAAAGCAGTGGCAGGTGTTGTGGGCCAGATGTGGCTGAAATATAATGAGGTGGACAACATCATCTGGACGGTGTGGCTCAGGTTAAGTGGGAAATGTGAGCTGAGGATATTCCCCGCAACTATCAGAGGCTCAGCAACTGAAGTTGTCATTCTTTTATATTTCATTTTTGTACGTGTGTATGTAAAAGAAAACTTTTTGAAAACAACTCTTCCGTTTATGTCAGGTATTATTCTCTGTTCTTGTACCACGATATAATTTAAATCCTTTTTCTACATTACCTTAGAACTTCTGATTTGTTGTTTTATCTGTTTATATCCATGTTATAAACCCCCCTGTGACCCCCAACAGGATGTTGGGGGTCACGGGGGGGGGGGGGGTGGAGTCTATCCCAGCAGCTTTCAGGTGAGAGGCAGGTTCCCCCTGGACAGGTCACCAGTCCATCACAGGACCAACACATAGAGACAGACAACCATTCACACTCACAGTCACGCCTACAGTCAATTTAGAGTATCAATCAGCCTCGTCCCCTCTTGATGTCTTTGGACTGTGGGAGGAAGCTGGAGTACCAGAGAGAACCCACACAGGAACAGGGAGAACATGGAGACTCCACACAGAAAGATCCTCTGCTGGAGCTGGGACTCAAACCTGGAACCTTCTTGCTGTGAGGGGACAGTGCTGACCACTGCACCGCTGTGCATCTGTTTATATCTCACTCACTCACTCATTGTCTTCCGCTTATTCCTTTCTATTAAGGGTCGCGTGGGGGGTGGAGTCTATCCCAGCAGCTTTCAGGTGAGAGGCAGGTTCCCCCTGGACAGGTCACCAGTCCATCACAGGACCAACACATAGAGACAGACAACCATTCACACTCACAGTCACACCTACGGTCAATTTAGAGTATCAATCAGCCTCGTCCCCTCTTGATGTCTTTGGACTGTGGGAGGAAGCTGGAGGACCAGAGAGAACCCACACAGGAACAGGGAGAACATGGAGACTCACACAGAAAGATCCTGTGACGGAGCCTGGGCTCAAACCCAGAACCTTTTTGCTGTGGGGCCACAGTGCTGACCACTGCACCACTGTGCATCTGTTTATATCATGTAAGATTATTCATATTAAGTATCATAACATACAATATTTCATCTGCACCAACAGAATGATGCACTGCCTTGGTATCCTCTGTGGTGAATGTCCAGAGACCTAGTCTGGCTATGGCCTGATGCCTTTCAAAACAGCGTTACTGAATCTCTGCCATGAACCGATCAGACCCATCTTTCATTATCAAGACCAATGAGGTATCAGGGACGTTCCGTCTCTGTTCTGTCTCTCTTTTCCTCAGCATCACAAGTGTGACTTTAGGTCAGATATCATTGCAGACCTCAGACTACACAGACTTTCTAACATGTGAGTTGTTTCCGTCTTCACCAGTGGAGTTGAGATCAACATGAATTACATGATATGTGAAATAATTGTGTTAAAATCCTGAAAATAGTTGGGGAACACAAAAAGACATTTGCTCCGACAAAAAAAAAGGACTGTTGCATCATACTTCTGTTTGTTGCCATCTTGTTACTATATGAATACGCGGTATTAGGTTTTCATGGTATTCACATAACGTACATTCTCAAAGACAGCTTAAACACGTGAATTTGGGGAAAAAAGGGAACGTTTTTATTTATTTACAAAACATCTGTAAAAGCACATAAGTCATATATCGACCACAGTGCAGACACATTTGTATGTTGGCTCATATTGTATGCAGTGTGTATATTACACACTAATTCAGTTACAGCTCAGACCAGTGGGTGGTGATGGTGACAGTCGGCCGCTACCACTGGTCCTTGTCCGGTCACTGGTTGAAATCGTCACGCCACATGAATTTAGTGCTGCACGCTCATTTGAACGATATCATGTGTAAAATGTACATTTTACACATGATTTTTCACAATAAAAACACTCATGCTCAATCAAATAATCAACCGTAAATCGAATTTTCTTTCTTTTTTAAATGTCTAGTATTGTATATGCGTTTGTTTTCATGCATGTGTCATTGTACCACATCGTATCCAAGAGGGGGCGCCAGAGTCCTCTAAGAGACACCAGTGTATCAGAGGATCCACGTTGGATCACTAAATACTGGTCGGTTGGATGTTTCCATCCTCAGTATTGGTCTCGTCGCGCCCCCCTTCATTTGTTTTGGTAACAGTCTTCATACTAATGTTTCAGAGCGTTGCGCCCTGATATCACCATGTCATTACCGTGTCATTACCATGTCATTACCAGAGCGCGCAGGAAGAATCTGGCTTCTGAGTCCGCATATTTGAACTAGGTACTGGTTAGCAGGGTAAGCACAGAGGACACAGATGGTACTTGTGGAGAGAAACCAATTACAAGTACTTTGTAGGTACTGAGTAACTACTGTGTACTTACGGTACACCTTACAGTGGAAACAATGCCATCTTTCTTTAATGTCCTCTGGGCAATGATGACTCTGAAAGTTTGTACAGGTGAGAGTTAAATTTTTTTTTATTTAAATATTTTTCACTTAAGATAGAGAATACACTGACATATTGCCTTTTATTATGTTACTTTCCTTGTATTTCATAGACATATTCTCACACTGTGCTGTAATTTTCCACATCTAAGCATCACACATCTAAGTACTTTTAAAGTCTACATTAACTTTCTGACTTTGACTTGAGTACTTTTGTGATAAGAACGTAGTACTTTCGCTTAATTAGTCAGTGACAAGGAAACTCAACAGTTGCTTCGGTGCACCCTTGTCTACAGAGGACTTGTTTCGATTCGATGATTATATATTCAGTGTATTTGAGGGATTTGGGCATTAAATCGAATGGGACGATATCACGACACAGGATTTCTTTGAAAATCAATCTTAACTTTGCTTAAGCTACACTTGCTCACTGGTCCAAGTGGGGAAAAAAATGATGACGGATGACGGCAAAGGTCAGGGGAGAAAAGCTTGACAGGTTTTTGTCGATGGAGAGACGCCAACTCAAATACACGTTACAAACCAAGTACGCAGAAGATCAACTCACAACTGAGGACGCAGAGAAAAAAAAGCATCAGGTGGGCCGACCAGCGCAATAATGACAGTGTTCTGATACAAAGGGGCGAGAGGCTGGCGAACCCTCAGTACAGGTGTGACTCTCCTGACCCTCACATGAGGTTGTCCACTCAGACACCGGAGCTCCTTTGGCATTTTCAGATAAAACACACAACCGACTTAGAGCGGGCGTGATGGGTAATTTGGGTGGATGCTGCAAAAACATGTGAAAACAAGACAAACCACAACTATTTGTTGCTGGGTTGGATTTTTTTTTTTCCTTCTTCTTTTCCGCCATCACTACCTAAATTGCTCCGTGCATGTTTCAACAGCGAGCAGAAAATAGTTGGCAAAAAGGACTGCAGTCCAAAAAAGGACTGATTTTCTTGTTGCACAAGTTTAAAAAAATCACACCACTCGGTTCAAACCAGAACACGACAGCTACTAATTAGCAGTGATTTAAAACACACACACACACACACACACACACACACAGAGTGAGGAGTAAAAACCTGACACTACTGCATGTAGCGTAGTCCACCTTTCACTCTCACCATCAGAGCGGTGCAGGCTTTTACATATTGATCGATGAACATGATCAATGAATCAGTCAGTGGAACGTGACACAAAATACAGAATAGGTTCATGTCGTGTCTTGATAAAAAGTCGTCTCTAGGTGTGTGAATCCTGAAAAATATACTGTGAAGCATCATAGCAACAAACTATAGACTTTCCACCCCGGAAACAATTTAATGTTTAATCTGACACTAAACTTAGAACAATATAAAAGCATTCAACTATATATAATGGACATTTTTCGATGATAGTGGAGGCTAGAAGGAGCAGTGCATGGGCATAAAAATATTGTGTATTAATAATCATACAAATGATAATAACAATCATCACGCATGTAAAACATGACAACAAACCTGCAGAAAAATGAAGATATTTGAAAAAAAAGGTTTATTAATTTAACAAGCATACAAAACAATAAATCAGTTTTTCAAACTACCAATGCAGTTTCAGTGCAATTCCAAAATAGACATTTTCAGCAGGGCATGTTAATCAAAGTTATTCACATCAGAAACAGACAATTAAAATCTTTTTTGATTATCATTTGACTCTTGATACCTTCTTGAGGTAAAACCGTACGTATCCGACCTTGAACAAAACAAAAGCACTACGTCACAAATTAAATATTAAATACAAGAACAAAAACAGAAGCACGATAGCACGATACAACAGATGCATTTGTAAACGAAGTTTGTAAACAAAAATAAAAGTATGTAGTTATAGATATTTGGTTTGTGGATTGAATAAATACCCAGCATTGTATCCTATCCCACACAGACAGTTATTTGTTGTGCGACTGTCAGTTAGAACTTTAAGGTGAAGGATGTGAAAATCTGGACTGAGGTTCCCCTCTGGGTGTGTTTGACACGACTCAAGGCTGAATGGTGAACAGACGAACAAGAGTGCGATGGAAGTTCAAACAATAAACACGCTCGGTTTATTCTATCCCTTCAATACCAAAGTGACATTCTTGTGTTGGCTTCTTCGACAATGTTTGCCGGCAATACAGGCGGAACTCCTCCGCTCTCCTCCAGAAGAGGGTGCCAGCTTTAGCGGGCCACAGCAGGGAGACGCGACCCGTTTGAGTCCGTTGAGGATGCTGATAGCAGAAGGCCAGCGAACACACAGCATCTACAGAGTCCTTCGCTTCGCTAAAAGCTTTATTGTCAGCAAGCAGGAACCTGGCTAAGACCCACACAACACTGAAGGTGGAAAGAATACTTCAGCTGCTCCCACATGAGCTTCACTTCACAACAGATCTACTTGTAAATGATTTTCTATATATCTGGCCCGATATTAAGGTACTGAGGGGACGCCATCTTTAAATTCAGTCTTGATATGTTCGATAATTCTTTGGAATTTGCTTTTCTTTTCTATTCAGGTGCTACAGGAAAGCTGCTACGCATTTTACAGAAAAGTTTGGTTGAAAACAAAATGGCGCGGAAATTAGTGCTGCGCCGTTAATTGCGATTTAAGCAATTATATAACTGCAAAACAAAAAAAAAGCCAGTTATGTGAACAGAACGGCACTAATTATTCAATATCGTTTTAATTCTATTTTTTAATATTGCCATTTGTTTAATTTAGTATAACAACATTATTTTGAAAAAAGTGCTTTATAAATGTGTTTTGAAATTTTCTAATGCTAAATTTGCACGTGTGAGTCAAGAAATGCACATTTCAAAATATCAAAAGTGTGAACCATGCAGCACTAATAGAAATCAATGGAGAACTTTTTTTTTTTTTTTGCTCAATGATTCACGTGGATTATTGTGGAGTGGTGCAACAGCGCACGTTTGCCATCGCTCTTCTGTAGCTTTTCAATAAAAACCAGGTGTGGAATATTCTAAATTGATCGGAATTATAAGCGACAAAAAAAAACAACAACCCAAAACTGAAGTTGAAACTCAGCTGCTCTCGACCTTAGTGGAGGAACGCCCCTCTGCATAAGTTAGTGGGTTAGTATGTGAAACTGCTACAGTCAGATTCATCTGGGTGTTAAACATACTACGACTGCTGCTGTCGTCGTCAGGTTTGAACAAACACGAGTAGCATATCAAACATATCACTGATACCGATATATCAGATTGTGTAAGGTCATCTACATTAAATACGCACTTAAAGCAAGGAACTCATAAATAATTGTGCTACGTCTCCAATACAAGGGATTTTAAAAAGCACTCTCACCCAATCACACAGCGAGAATATAAGCCTTGAAGACACGACTGCTGCAGTGGAGTTTCTGCTTATTATTATTGTTGTTGTTGTTGTTATTAATACACCATGTTCAGATTGTAACTGCCATTATAAATAATGTAGGCATATTATCAGAAAAATCAGGCTTAATGTAAGCAACGTGATAAAGTACAGCATTTACTGATAAGTAGGATGGACTTATCAGACCACACTTCCTCCTACCCCCCTCCCCATACACACACACACACACACACACACACACACACACACACACACACAGCTTCTCAAAACCACAGGCTCAGTAAGGATGAAATATAGAATGTATGTTATTTTACATCAGCCACATCTTAGAACAGCTCACTGCAAATATAAAAAAAGCAAGAGAGAGAGAGAGAGAGAAAGAAAGAGCGAGAGAGAGAGAAAGAATGCGTGTCACAATGCGTGTGTCTGTGCTTTAAACGGTGAAAAGTGATGGGCAAGGCATGGTCACTGTTTAAAGAGTAATTCAACACTGAAATATATCAAGACAACAAACAACCACCTTCTTGTCCTTGCATGCTGGATGTCTGACCGGAATCCAATTAATTCCACGTCAGAACAGGTGTTCTCCATTACCTGTGAAATGCTGAACACCTGCTGTGACATCACTGATGAGGGTGTGGCCAGAAATACAATATTCTTTGTGTTGCTACTGTTCTGCCCTGTGTGATTCAGTGTTCAGTTACCCTTCAAGGCCTCTCTTATCTCAGCATGGTTTGTACACTCCTCTAGATCCACAGCTCCAGGCCTCTAGCAGTTGTCCATTTGCATCTCTACCTAATACACTCCTCCTCTGATGGGCTGTCTGATTCCTCGTCCTCGCTGTTATCCAGCTCGGGAAGATCACCCCATAGAAGCAGATTCAGACCTATAAACACAGTTCTAATTCAACACATCTAGCTAATCTGAATTTCTGCATTAAGATTATCAGCTTTTATACTGACCTGTCGCATCCAGCCTGTTGAGAGTAGAAACTGCGTCGCTATTGAACATCCAGAAATGGCCGTTGTTGCAGGACAGCAGGCAGGGTTTACAAGGGGCCACAACATGATAGCCTACAACGTTACCACTGGGCCAGAGAGAGAGGGAGAGAGAATAAAGAATAAATGTGTGTCAGCACTTTAGCATGAGTACCTCTGAAAAGTGCTAACTCCACTAGTGGGTGTCTATTATGTACCAGATATTTGTTTTCAACCTGTATACAACAAAGGAGAGCGAACATAAAAGAAACTTCATAAACAAACTCTGCTCTACTGTAGGGGAAAACCAGAAATGAAGACGTAGAGGGAAAAAAACCATTTACCACCATCTACAAAAATGAAATGACAACTATTATCATGATGACCTAACTGTTAAAGACTGTATTTGTACAACAAGTATTCTGGTTCCAGCTCCATCAACATTTGTAATTTTAACATCTTTGATTGTCAAACTCAACAAAAGTTCAGTATGTCAGTGTTTCATGTTCATAACACCAAATGACTGATCCAAAAAAAAATAGCCACATAAACATGTAAACGTGTTTGTTACAGTCTAACAGGGTCAACATCTGTTAAATGTGATGCATCTAACCAAAATAGCTGTACTTCTTACACTAACATTTAACATTAGCAGATGATGTTCCTGAAACAAACCTCACAAGGTATAGAAGAGCTTTTCTCACCACTTGAGACACGCGATGTCTCTCAGTTTGCATTTGCAGCTTTCAGTAGAGTAGCAGCTGGCCACAAAGTCAACAGTTCTTGGGGGAGGATGCGGGGAACGAGACATAAACATCAGAGGTTCACACCCACACTCAGAATCACCTATCAAATTCTGTTAAACAGAATTAAGTGTTCATATCTTCTATCTTAAATAAATACATATATTGGTGGAGTTTTATGAAGAACATCTTATTTTGAACGAAACAGCAGACATAAACAAAGGCTAGCAGCAATGCTAACGGGATAAGCACTTACCTATTTGGAGGTATATCCGTGGAAAAAAGTTCAACTTCAGTGTCTGCAAGAAGTACCGCTTTCATACCTCTTGTGCAGAGCAAACTCTCACAAAATATGCAGTTCACCTGGGTCACACACTTGTTTTTGAAATTAGCATTGGATGTAGACATGGTCGTCCTGCTATAATGGAGGAGCTCGAGCTCTTTCCGCCCCGTTAGCTAATACAGCAGTTGAAAAAAATAATCCTGACAATATACTGCTTACTCTGTCTGGTTTGGGATGGCAAGTATCAGTTCACCGATATCCCTTTAACATTAACTTCACAAACGCTAGCTCTGACGTCGTTGTGCAAACACTAGCCGTTTCCTAAGCAGAAAACACGGAAGACAGCTAACGTTAGCTTTTTGAACAAACGCACGAGGAAATAGCCCTATCAATTCCGTACGAGACGATCGCTTTACGGATGGTTAGGCTGAATATTCATAAATACTCGATAACTCCAATAACTAGCCTGTGTTACACGACTGGCTCAGCATCCATTCTGATGCAGTTAACAGCTAACTAAATATCTGTCAGCCTCTCGTCAGCTTTGTTTACAACTTCCTGGTATTTACGGCCACTTCCTGAAACTATCTTTACGAGACCGCAGCCCGGGCTCCGATTGGCTACCTTCCGCAGTAACCCATATGATTGGTCACATTTATCACTAAGTCTGAATTCAATTGGTTGTAAATTCGAATTGACGAGCCCACCGTTGGCGAGTCTTCAAAGTTGACTGGCGCAATAGCACGTCATTCATCCATCTTTTGACCAATCACGATGCTCGGGGAACAGTCGACTTCCTATAAAATTAGGCGGGGCTTTCGTTTTAAATGAAGGGACCTTTTTTCTTTACACGCCTCTTAAGCTAACAGACAGCTTAAACTACATTTTTACCTTCGAAGTATTACCATTGATACATGAGACACATTTCCACCGTGTCAAGCAGTGAGTATGAAAGAGAAGAGCCACGTTTTTTCTTAAAAAAAATCTTTTCGGGGAACTAATTGATATAAGTTGGCAGGTCTTGTCAAGTAACCATGAACTCAAATTTCAACAGAGTTCTATCCACATTTCAATGCAGCATGACAGAATGCTGTAGCTCTCTAAACATGAAGTGCTTTGCTCATTTCAGCCCTAGAATGTTCCTCAAATTCTTCTAAAACAGCCTTTAGATATATAGAGATTGTATTGTCTTTTTGAGTTGTTAAACACTTTGACACTCATGGACAGAAACAACTGCAAAGTTTGCAAGCAAGCGAAACAACGCCAGTTGAAAAAGTTTCACCAATAATCTGGAAGTTTTGCAACTGTTTCCCAATCATACCTTTTCCTCTGAGCTGTTATTTACTTTCCAGCATTTGAAACAACCTTTGGGTTGTATGGAGTCCTGGAGTGACCACAAAGAGAATAAAAACGTTTGGAATAAAAATCAAGGCCAAGAGCTATAGCTTGTTCCCTCAGTTCATTTATTTTGAGGTCACAATATATGTTACCTTGATTGAATTTAGCTTGGTGAAACCACGTTCTGTTTGCATCCCCTTCTGTCTAGAACCAAATTAGAAAGTAATCAAACCTATCAGACGTTGCTTCTTCCTGCTCTTCTGCCATACATCAGGAATGTAGCTCCTGGTTGCTTCTGGTAGTTGATGATGCCACTGGTAAAACAGAGTAGTGAAAAGTTGCCCTGGAAGCAACAAGCATTCATGTTATAGAATAAACACGGCTGTAAGCAAGTAATATCTCATTACTTCAGAATAATTTGAGGGAACACATTATGCATACCTCATGTCCTCAAAACATCTAAAGTGAGGGAGCAAATTATATGTTGTGGCCTCAAAATGACTATATGGGTGGTATATTTGAGGAAACAAGTTATAACTATTTTTCTCTGTTTATGATCAGAAAAATCACTTTATGGCTGCTTCAGGGCTCTGTAGATAATATTTGGTATTTGCTGATGATTTTTTTCCCCTAAATATTCATACAGAGCCATGATAATACCTATGGTCTTTGTTAAAGGGTATGTCAGGGTCTTAGTTGCAGCAGTGGATATGTGCATCCCCGGCTGTCCTGCGCAGTGGGGCCGAGCAGCCAGGCTCCAGCTCTGTTCGGTTCCTCCTCTCTCGTACTTCAGGGAGGAAGAGTGGGCAGCAGTTTACTTCAGACGAGCGGACACACAACTGGGAGACCGAGAGCCGCTCAAGGCTAATACACTACAAACTTGTGGAGGTACCGGCTGATGTTTAAGGGGGGATGAATCCCCCTTTACTCGGAAGTTTTTTGCACCGTACCGGGTTTAGAGGAGGCAGTGAAGCGCGTACGGGAGCGGAGAGCAGCAGCAACAGCGGCAGCGCCAAACTCACAATGCGCCCTGAGTGAACAGAGGCTGTGAGACAATACCGAGCCGCGGGAGCACTGAGGAGCTGCAATCTCTCATCTGGGCACTTTTTAAAATTCGTTTTTTAATCTTTTCCAGTGTGGTTCTCCTCCCCCCCAAGGCTGATTTATTGATTCATTGAGACAAAATTGACTTCGCAACGACAGCATTTGATCTCCAAACTCAGCCATGACGTCTCCGGCGAAATTCCGAAAGGACAAGGAGATCGTGGCCGAATATGAAACTCAAGTTAAAGGTAAAACTTTTTTTTTTTAGATTATTTTTTTTAAAGCGTCTTGCTAAAACGAATGGGAAATGTAGTTGTTAATCTTTGTTACTGCAAATGTGTTTTTCTTCACTTCACTGCCCCCCCCTTTAACTCTCTTTCTCCCTGCATTTGACCATTTATGAAGGTTAATTGACATTATGCGGCATTTCCAGATGAATTATCTAATTGAATGAATACACAGATCATCCTGACCGGTGTGTTCGAGCGTGTGATCGCTCGCCTTTAATGCAGCACACAGATGGCACACAAAGACGGGAAAGAAAAAAAACCCCACCAGAAATCCGTGCTGTTTGTCCAGGTGTATGGTCTCTGAAGACCAGCTAGTGTGAGGCATTGTGTATTGGTTGTGCAGACCACTACCCAGAGGGTAGGCTGGGGTTTCGACATGGAACAAGGCAGGGCGTTTTCTCTCCTGTCTCCTGCGTGTCTGTGCTGCTGCTGCTGGTGTGTGTGCAAATCGTCCGCGGGGGCTGCACACGTGTGTGTGTGTGTGTGTGTGTGTGCGCGCGCGCGCAGATTGCAATGAAATGATTAGTAAAGCTTTTTCATTGATCACTATTTTAATGGTGCCAGTGATATGGGAGAGTTAGGTGTGTGTGTGTGTGTGTGTTTGTGTGTGTGTGTGTGTGTGTGTGTGTGTGTGTGTGTGTGTGTGTGTGTGTGTGTGTGTGTGTGTGTGTGTGTGTGTGTGTGTGGAGGCTTCTGTCGTCAGGCAGGCGCATTAAACAGTGACAGCGAGTGCTTATCAGATCTGTAGGTAATGTGGTATGTCGGGTGGGGAAGCGCAGATGTAGCAGGAAAGAGAGAGAAGGGGAGACGTGGAAGAAGGAGAGGACAGGATATTGCCTCGCTCATGAACAGCATGTTTCCACTGCTGCTGCAGTGACAGATCAGCAGATAGGATGGGTCACTACCTTCACACCCACCTCTTATGCTCTTCTAGCCTCTCCCCTGCCTCCTCCTCAGAATACTCTGATGTTAATACACAGGCGGGTGACAAAGTAATGATAAAACTAACTTGAAAGGCCAATTCAAGCCTCTAGCTGGTGTAAAAAGTTCTATGACTCTTTACTATTGGAGGGAAAACACTATTTTTTTTCTAAAGGTTTAATGTTTTTGTTGTTGTAAACTACACTGTGATTCAGATCTTTTTAAAGCCAGCATTCAGGGAGCTCTGGCTCCCTCTCCCCCTCTGGATTTATTACATTTCACCAGTCATTTAGGTTTATCCCACAATTTTTCACTCATACACAGTAAAAAGCACAGGAGTCCTGGAAGTAGGAGCGTCCAGAAATCAAATGTTGTCCGCTTCAGCGGCCTCCAGGTACAGTGGGGGTGGCAAGTCTCTGGCACCTTTTATTTTTGAGGGTCCAGAGCTGAAACACTTGGGAACCCCCTGATAAAGAGGGGGATGCACCGATCAAATATCGGCCTGATGCTGATTCAAATAGCTAGATTGGATATCTGTCTGATTTAGTTCTATGGTAGCGGACTACGTCATGCACCCCCTTTGTGTCTGTATACGTGGGCTATATTCTGAGGGAGAGTGAATTACATTACTTTTGTTTTACAGTGTTAAGAAAGCAAAAGTCATATTGCTGCATTCCTATGATCCAAACCTCACTGGTTGGATCCCTGCTTCCCTCAGAGACCTTATCAAGGTGTCACTGAGGGAGATCCTGAACCTTGAGAAAAACCAAATATAAATACAGTCAGACACCGAAGAAGCAGGTCAGTCTCTGTGCCAGCTGAGCTCTAATAACATGGTTACTCAGCTCTGCTCATGTTTACCTGCTTATCTACAAACTCCTTGGGCTGTCACCACAGTGACATTAGTGCTGTTGTCTCCCAGTGGACCAGTGTTCATGCTCAGCAGCCTGTGTGACAGCGTTCTGTCAGTACTGCATTGTGGGTATTCTGTTGTGTTTACCAGTCTATGGACTTAATGTTTGTCCATCGACCTCTTCGCATCGATTCCCTCTGTCAGTTACTTGGCTGCTCCCGAGTGAGCAGCAGTCTCTCTCTCTCTCTCTCTCTCTCACTCTCTTGCTCTCTCTCACTCTCTTTCTCTCGCTCTCTTTCACTCTCTTTCTCTTTCTCTCTCTTTCTCTCACACACATACCATCCTTCCTAATCTGGAATGACAGGATGAAAGAGTAAACCTATGTGTTTCTCCATGTGGGTCTGGGTGTCTCCAGATGCCATCGCATTCCCGGCAGTCTGCCTGCTCTGACAGACACAGACAGTCTGTCATTAGCCTGTTCACTGCTGTTAGCGATTCTTTAACGGAGTGGGACAAGCTGCCTAACACTAGTAGCTTTATCTCTCTCATAAAGAAAGGAATCTGTGGGGTGTGTGTGTGTGTGTGTGTGTGTGTGTGTGTGTGTGTGTGATTATTCTCTTTTCTCAACATCACTCAATTTCAACTTCCTTAGATACCCTGCAAAAGTTTGAAGTCGATCAGATGAACTGTAGTGCAGGAAAGCAGAGATTGTTATTAGAAAGGTGTGTCGTGTTTCTCTAATCTGTAATGGGTCAAACTATGTCCCTGCTTTAATCAGTCAGCGGGAAAAGTCTTTGCACACACACTTTCACAACACAGCATTTGGTCTGTTTGAATTGAACTCTACTGCAGTTTGGGTGCTTGTGAAAGCAGCAATCGTATCCTGGTGCGGTCCAAAACAGCTGGTCCAGTCCGTTTCCAAGCAAAGCTGCAGTGAGAGCATAATCTCAACATGAAACAAATTAAAACGCAAAGGACTTCTGGCTGCCTGGTTGTGACTTAGTAAACAAAACAACATACAATATGACAGGGGGATTGTTTGCGAGACATCTGTGGAGTTCGCACCTTCCAGCTTAATGTTTGACATATTTCACAGAATTTTATGAGCATGTGTCCTCCTCTGCTCCTTTTGTGTGATGTTTTTAATAAATTTGGTGCACCAATTTAGTTCAGACTCATCAAAGACAGTTGTGAAAGAACCCCAGACAGACTGGAAATACTTAAAATCCTCATTTGTACAGCAGAGTTTGGTCACTTTGGGCTTCATGTGTTTGTCCAGGTAGACTTTCAGGACCCCCTTTAACATCAACATCAGAAAAAAACTCTTAAGCTTCTTGCTTCTGTGTAATTAAAATGCCTTTATTGTACTGGAATGCTCACGTGGGACCCTAGAACACAAACTCTTCACCTGTTTCAGTATCAAGCCTTCATCAGGGGGTCTGATGAAGATGAGAGGCAACGTCATGTTTTTATGTCCTCGTCGCACCTCAAACACACTCTCTAGAGTCCAGGAGTTTCTCCTCCCTTTTCACTTAATGCCTCCACCTGCAATTTTCGTTCGACCAGTGATCACATCATCACGAAAATCGGACAATAACATCCTGCTGTCGCGCCATCAAACTAGAGCTACTGTGGCCTCTTGGGAATTTCTTTTTTTAGAATTTGAAATTGCACAAATCAAAACTTTTAACAGTTGACTGTGGTGGATATTTAGACCTCCGTGACCCACGACGTCATTCCCCTTGCACTGGAAGTGAATACCACCATCCTTTTCTCAGTGTATGTTATTTCACACAGGCAGAGTGCTGATACTCTAATGTGGGATTTTGGCTGATACAAAGAATTTTCCCTCTGCTCAGGAAGAGTGTGTGTGTATGTGTGTGTGGAGAGTGAGACACAGGGTGACTGGTAAAATTGAGAGAGGAAAAATAGAGCAAGAAGAATGAAAGTGTGTGTGTGTGTGTGTGTGTGTAAAAGGAGTAGGAATGTTCTAACACAGATGCAAATGGTTATACATGGAATTAAGGAATGAGCTTATCACCTCACAATTGTATTTCACAGAACACTTATTAGGAATTGAATCCAGAAGTTTTTCTTTTAGAATGACTGACTTTCTCAGGGGTTTTGGCACAACCTTTCTCTGCCTGTGTCTGTGTGCAGCCTTTATTCATGGCGGTACATCATTATGGGGTTATCAATCAATCAGCAACTATGCCATAGTGTTTCCAACTATAATTAAGGCACTGGGAAACATTTGAGAGGAAAACTCTGGAGTGCAAGTCTGTTAAAAAGTTTGACATATTTTTAATTTTTTCACATTCTGTCAGTGTTTCACACATCTGGGAACATTAATAAAAAGCTGCCTTTGCACACACTGGCACACGCAAAACTACCATTGATAAACTGTATTGATTGCTGTGTTTTGTGGTCTGTCAGAGAAAACCAGAGATATATGTACGGCCATCCAGTCTGTTAGTGTGCTGAATAACTCTTATTGATTTTTACACACAAACACAAAGGAACGCATGCTCAGAAAGCATCTCCAAATAGACTGTGTTATAATTTTCCAGGCAGGATAATAAACCCATCCAGCTCTGCAGATGTGATACTGATATTTCTCCTGGAAGAAGAATGTGTGCTGTAAACCGAAAGTGTGCATCTGCCTGTGTTGCTTACTGAGCTGTGTGTTTCCTAGGCAGGCAGTGAAACATATGATTTAGGATAAATGGCTGCTTTCACCAGCACACAATAGAAAAGGTGGTGACGCAGCAGTAGGTTTGTCTGCAAGCAGGCTTCAGGGTCTTTGTGTGAGTGCGCATGTGAGGCTGTACGCCTGGGTGGATTAATTCTGTTTGAGTGTGTGATAGACGTGTGTTTGATCAGGAGGAGCAGAGGAACTGTAGGGCTGTCAAAACTGGCCATAAACATCATGCGGGTAGAAAGATGTACCTGTGGGACCCCAGGTAGTGCGGCGGACTAATGTGTCCCCTACTAACACGAGGTTTCACCGGTTCCATCTGGGTTGGTACAAAAACGGTTGGCCTTATCTGGCGGGAAGCTGGATGTGGGTATGTTTCTTGATCATCTGGTCAGTCGGTGCTCCTGTTTGGGTGGGAAGGACACTGGGGGGACTGGTGGGATCCTGCCACATGTACACTCTCCTCTGCATCAGGTGAAAAGATCCAGCAGATGTCGTGTTGTCCCAGTTGGACTGAAGAATGAAGAAGTGATCAAACTGAAGGGCAGATGAAATCAGAATAATGGCTTTTGCTGCGGTTGCGGTCACAAGCATGAGAAATGTGTTTAGAGAATGTGGGGAGACGTCTGTAAACTAATCAATGAGGGGCATTTCACTGGCTTTTTGTGTGTGTGATATTTAACAACTTGTTGTCGATTACAAATGAGTCCAGTGGTGCAATTACCAACCACAAGTCAATCCCAGAACTCCCTACACACTCTACTAGTGGGTTTGTCAGAGTGTTGGTAAAATGTGTGTGTGTATGTGCGTGCGGGGTACTCTGAATTGAATTTGCTGACCAAGCTTTAAATAATCTGTCAGGAAGGATGTTAGCATGAGGTTCAGGAGTCAGGCTTGAAACACACACAGACCATACAGGGAGTGTGTGACCCTTCCTGTTAGGGCCCACGTCTTTGTGTAGGGGCGAAGGAATCATCTGCCTTTCACATCAAACCAACACACACAAACAGATGCGGTGCAATTAGACTGCTGTTGTTATTCCAGCATACAACTACCGGGGAAGAATCAATTCCTTGGAAGTATGTTGGTTGCAATCAGACTTTCTTCCGGGTTACCTTTAGCATCACTTTCTAAAACAAATTAGCAACAAGTTCCTGTTGAACACCAGACTTTCATTCAAATACTATGAAAGCAGCAGCAAGTTTGTCTCCTTGTCTATCCAAAAAATGGGTTGTTTGCACCTCAGCACCATGATGACTTGACCACACCATAATGTGTGCACATGTATTTTAAAAGTCCAGTTGTAGTCGGACTAACACATTAATTCCACCTTTTTGCATCTCAAAGTCTTCAGTTTAGTGTTCTCATTGAATGGAGCTGGGGAGGTTTTTAAAAGCGTAAATATCCTCAATTTCCTTTGAGAAATCACAGCAGAACACTGCTCCATACCAAGTATCCCACCTGCCTTTCAGCGTGTGTATGCTGCAGTCACTCACCATACACTATCAGCAAATAACACAAAAACATTGATTTTTCTTTCCTCAACCACCATCCGACACTTAGTATTCTTTAGTATTTGACAGAACAATTCACTACAGGGCATCTCAGAGAAATCCCACCGTGCTAAACTTACTAGCACAGTGTGAGTTGCCCTCCTTCAGTGTGGACACACGCACACACACAGCACTTCTTACAAGTCAGTGAATGTGTTATTGCAATTTGGATTTAGATGTCTAAGCCTCCCCCTCCTTCACTCTGTGCGCTGTTGATAGACGAGAGATAAAAGGAATGCGTGCTTTGCTAACTGCAGCTCCTACCACGTGACGTGTAGGTAAACCGGTGCGGGAGAACCACAGCACCTGGTCAATCCAACCCTGCTGCCTGTTTAATGTCAGCGAGAGATGAAGGGGATCTAGAGGCTTGGAGAACGAATGAAAAAGAGAAATAAACACATGCAGAAGAAGAATGCAGTCAGTACAGCCAAGTGGGTAAGGTCAGAGTTCAACCTTCAGATGACTGCTGTTCATTGGTACCAGATGTTCCAGATGCTCTGATTGGGCAACAGATGTTCTGTCTGCCTTGGTTGGCTAACCCTCACACTCTAGCTGCCACCCCCTTTTTAGGCCTTCAGCATACAGGCATGTCAGGATTGACTGAAAACTCCCTTCTCGGCATATCAGGTGTTTGTGTGTGTGTGTGTGTGTGTGTGTGTGTGTGTGTGTGTGTGTGTGTGTGTGGATCAGCTATCTTTTGAGGACCAGTTTGACATTTAAATCATCATAGTTTGGACATTTTCAAAAAGCAAGGATGTTGTTGGTTGCTCCTTACTTTCTTGGACAGCTTCAAAGGGGAGTTTGATGGTAAAGATTTAGTTTTGGGGTTACAGTTCAAGTCAGAGGAAAGGTTGGGGTTGTGGTGGTTAGGGTTAGGAATGCGAATGCATTACATTTGTGTGTGTGTGTGTGTGTGTGTGTGTGTGTGTGTGTGTGTGTGTGTGTGTGAGACTAGTGCCCACATGAATCTGATTTGTATGCCCAGTCAATGGGTTGCCTCTTGCACTGACATTTTGAAATAATATTTATTCATGCAACACACACACACACTTCATCCTGGCTAGGGTTGTTACAGAATATTCACAGTTAAAGTAAATAATCAAATTGTACAATGAAAAGGACATCAGATTGTGGGTCAATAGCTGCTCCACCAGTGCAGTGTGACTCTTGACCCTGGGGATTGAACCAGTAACCTCTGATTACAAGATAGCAACTCAACCCTCGGAGTCCTGCCACCCTAGAACCTTTCTTTAGAAAGAAATGGCATTTTGACCGACCTGATCCTAATCCTGGCCCTTTATGCAGCCCTTCTGGTCTTCCTTGGTCTCTCCAAGGCCCCTCCCCCTGGCAGACTTTTTGAAGTTTGCCAATCAGCCAAGTCTGCTGAAGGGCAGCCCTCTGTTGTCCTACATGGGTGAATTGAGCAAGTGACTTTTTAAAGACGTCTGTGTCAATCAGATGTCCTTATACACTTTTCTGCCCCTACATGTGACTTTTATATTTCATCATTTGAAACCACGTTTTATGTAAATATCTGACCTTGTAACGATGAGAGCATTTACATGGACTACAGATTAGTGTTTTTGATCTGTTCAGGATATGGAGTTTACGCGCACACAGAAAAACCTGAATATTGATGTTCCTGTATACATAATAGATATCAATGTCCTGGTTTCTTATTAATGCATGTTATTTTCGCAGGTGTTGTAATGTTCATTTTTTTCATAGCACAAATGCGGAGGAGAGTTTGCAAAATTCGAAAGAAGCTAAATTACAGCTACTTCTTTGTCTCCGTATGTTTGGCCAAGTAGTAATGTCCCTTCAGCACTTTCAACGTGACCCAACTTGCTCCGCCGTACATGTTGGGAAACCGGCCACCTGTAACCTGTCTGTCATTGACTTAAATAGGTCAAGCATGTTGATGCTCCCAATAATATTTAATTCTTTCATTACTCAGAGAAAAAAAAACTCAGTTTCTCTCGTTACTTCAGCCATGTTTGATTTAATTTTTTTTTTTTTTTGTGGAAGTTCTCCAGGTTGCAAAAGTGGGTGACAGAAGTGGGGATAAGGGTTTATCCCCACTTCTGTAACCAGGTTAAGATGTTACGTGCCAAATGAAAAACGGAATAACAGAATACTTAAAAACAACCTGATCATAACCAGGATATTTAAGTCCATGTAAACACTCTCATTATTTACACGACAGAAATAGAAAATGTGGAAAATCCTCTTCATTTTTTCTGTTTGAGCGGAGGTGATGTGCAAACGCTTTACCTCCTTTGCTCGTAAATCTTATTGAAATTTAGTCGACAACATAAAACAACCAGAACTGATGAGTGAATTCCACCTGAGCAATTCAGTTGTTCAATTACTACCATGAAAAAATCCTGTAAATTCAATGTCTCTTTTGATCAGCCATTACAAATACACACTTTACAACCACACAGATGGTTGACTGTAATTTCCTGTGCAGTTCATCTCAAAGATACCAAATCTGTCAAGCTTAATTTGGAATAAATCTGTTCTGAAATATTTGATAAAACGGTGGTGTTATTAAAGAAACATGGTGGACGAGGTTTTAGACTTAATACCCCCGTTGCTTCAATGAAGTGATGGAACAAGCTCGGTACAGTAATAAGATGATTTTTCCAGACGTTAAAACTACAAGGAGGAAGAAAGGGTTGGAGCGCCGGATTTAAGGGATTAAAAAAAAAATCTTGGCCATTAATTTGCAATTTATCCCAAAAATATGACATTTTTTGGTTGGTTGAACTGGTATGGTATGGTAAGGCGGACGCATTTTTATCTCACAGTTGGCTTCAATTGTGTGTGTGTGTGTGTGTGTGTGTGTGACCTCAACCTATAGTTAATAAAGAGGCCTTGACCCCTTTTAAGGTACCTCATTCACATTTCACTCTCTTTTTCTAACCCCCGCACACACACATATATGCACACACACACACACTGAGCAACAGCAGAGCAACTGGTAAGAGTGTGTAAGAATGTATAAAGCTGCAGTCCCTTACTCCCTCTCCTCCCTTTTCAGTCCTTTTCTTTTCTCTACCTACATCCAATGAACAATCACACCATTGTGGAAAGAACCACTGGTTTTCAACTCACTTCTCCTTGCTCTCCCTCTCATTTTCTGCCGCTACCCCCCATGATGGTAGGAGGTGTGTGTGTGTCATAAGCCTGTCTCAAGATGTTATGACACACACACACCTCCCTATCATCATTTTCAAGATTTCTGCATGTGTGACGCAGTCATACATGAGCTTTTTTTTCACACCAGACACTGACACACAACCTGCTGAAGGAGGATGTTTGTGTATGCTGGTGAGAACATCTTTTAAGAACAGAGGGATCTATATAAAGCTGAGCCAAGCGATGACAAAGCCCACTCATATCCTCTGTAAAACAATCAATAGAGCAAACGTCCAGCTGTAAATAAATAAGAGAGGGGCCGAGCAAAGAGAACGAGCGAAAACACAACAGTAGAAAGGCTGAATAATGTTCCCAGGGGACGCCAGAGGAAACAGGTTGTGTTTGAACAGCCCTCATACGTGGCCAGAGACCAGGAGGAGAAAAAGCAAGGAGCCAGGAGGGGAAGGGGGGATGGAAAGAGGAAAAGAGTAAGGAAAAGGAGGAGAATATTTCAGTAGTATATAACAGGAAAGAAATCCTGCATCTGCTCAACTGTGTTTATTTTGCATGCACTTGTTTTAGCCTTTTCACTCCCCATCTCCGTCTCCCTCTTCATCTCTCCTTCCCCCCTCCATCAGCAGCTTCTCTCTGCACGTAGACAGAGTTGGTTGCTAGGGTTACTGAATTGCCCCCATTTTTCTGGGTTTGTGAGGAGCAGAGGGAAAATGAGAAAGAATAATGTAGATTTGTCTTCCCTGTAGGGTCTGGCTAATCAGGTTACAGTTTTACACACACACACACGCACACACACTTTTGCTTTGCTGTCCTGCTCTCCTTATTCTTTTTATTGCTTTCCTTCTCTATGGTGTCATTGCTGTCCTCATGTCCATCAGGGGGTGTGTGTGTGTGTGTGTGTGTGTGTGTGTGTGTGTGTGTGTGTGTGTGTGTGTGTGTGTGTGTGTGAGGGAGGGAGGGAGGGAAAAGGGATGAACAGTTTAATTAAAGAAAATTCCACAGTGTTGCTGATGTTTCTGGGAAATAATTTGGCCTGTCATAGGTGTTTTAAGCTGCATATTTATGAAAGCCTGAGGTCACATTTAAAGCTGCTCCATATCAAGCACTCTAAATGAGTAGGAACTAAGTGCTGAGAGGTTGGCAGCGTTGTGTTGGTATAAAGGTGAGAATTTCAGTATTGCGGCAAGTGCACGCGGGCGTGTGTGTGTGTGTGTGTTGGAACTGAGCAAATCACTGCACTGGCACTCACCATTTGGGTTCACACCTTAGCTAATGTTGTTTTAATGAAGCCATTCATCAACTCTTCTCAGCTGAATCTGCATTACTTGCATACGCACACACACACATAGACACCCTCACGCTCCCTCTCCTTTGCATAAATGTGTGTGAGAACACAGTGTTCTTCCTCCTGGTTAAAGCTGGGTATCATTCAGAAATGTTCAATCTCAGTCATACCTTGACTTTGATACCTGCTCCTGAACATCAATTTTATCAAATACAGTTTCACAGAAAGAAAATTACATAGGTTACACACTGTGATAGAAATCTGGACTTTTATATCTTAGCACTTTGACATTTTTTCTGCTCAAATTTGTGCAACTAATAAATTTAAAAGCTATAAAAGCCTGAATGACACGGGACCCTTAGATTAAACGATCGCTCCACCCCTGTGCCACTGTCACTCCTCCTGAAGAAGTCAAAACCCCACATTTTCTTTCTCCAATCATTTCTGCACCATCCCAGCCACTGAATTTTACAGTCTATGGTCGCTGGTGCATAATTACACACGCACTCTCAACCGGCCTCTGCTGGGAGTATCGTAGTGTTCCTGCATGGTCAACCATATGTAACAGCCAATCACAGGCAGTGTTATTGCCTCACTGATGCTGATGAGATTAACTTCCAGGTCCTGTAATGCATCATAGTGTATCATGATACTACATGGTATCAAAACAGTTCAGTCGATGCCACTGTAGAGCTAATGTTCAGTATTAGACTGAACCCTGGCTGCTGTGTGTGTGCACCAGTTCTTTTTAGTGGTTCCCAGTACTATCAGTTGTGCTCTGGGGATTTCTCCCATATCCTCCCAGTGTGTGTTGCCACACATGCTGGTTTGTTGTAAGTGCTGAGTCAAAGCTTTGAATGTGAGAAAACTGCACTCGTTCTTGTTCCCACAATCATCATCCTCTCTCACTCTCTCTCACACACACACAACTTCTTGCTGCTTGTCTTCTTCTCATCCACATGGGAGAACAGGAGTCTCCTTGGGTGCAACCAAGGAAACGTGACAGTATGGGTGCCGGCACACAGTACAAAGAGGCAAGATGTCACTCATCCTGACAAAGGGACGCCGTATACACGGTTAATCACAGCAATCTTTCTCAGCTGCTAACATCATTCTGATCTGACAACTGAATTATGCCAGCACGTGACACCAATATTGGTTCAGATCAGCCCCTTCTTGAATTCTAATTTTATTTTCCCATTTTCAGGATCTGAAATGTAACTTTTTTTGGGTTGCTATGAAATCTAAATCCAACGTATAAGGAAGTACATAATCAGATGCAAGCTTTTGTGGTGACAGCAAGAAGTTCACAAGTGACAGCAGTTTCATATAGATGTGGTTAGACACGCCTTCAGAGGATGTCCCAACTTGCCTTTTATTAGTATTTGGGTGTGGTTGTATGAGCGTGTTTTTTTTAATGCGTTTATGTATTTGCTTGTGTGTCAGAATGACTCGCTGCCATGATAGGCATTGATGATCCCTCCCTGAAAAATGTGGTTTACCTGCTGCAGGCGTTGTGCTGGAGCTCCTCAAAGACAGAAGCGCATACCTGAGGCTTGATAGTCATCTCACTGTTTCTGCAGGCGCCTGTCGGCATGCTCTTTCTCTTCCTCTGCCTCTCACCCAGTGTGGCCAAGGAGGAATGGTGTGTGTTTGTGAAGATCATACTGAGATGTTCTCTTCACTCATACGTGTGTAAGCCACTCCTAAGGCTGTGGAATATGTGCTGTCAAACTAGGATTTCTCTCAATCTGTCATCGAACGTTTAGTGTGTTTGCATCTTTGGTTGATAGATTTCATCCACTTAGTGACACGGTGGTCAGCTGATACTGAAGACGAACACACCCTTTACAGTTTGTTGAAGTCCAAGTTGGTGTTTCAGGTCCCACATTGTGTGTCTGTGTTGCTTAGTTAGCAGTTTTCCATGAAAGCTAATGCATGTTGTCGTTCAGGGTCTGTGGCTCTTGTGCAGCAGGCTGTTGGTGTGAGTCTGATGGTACTGCTGTTACTGCTTTACGCAAGATTAGATGCATAAAGTAGAAGATTACATCCTGGGATGTTACTCGTGCACAGTTTGCTTTCGATAGCCTGCCACCCTTTAACTGTTTCTTTTTTTCCCCCTTTTTTTAAATGACATGACAATCTTTTTTTTGTAGTCCAGGACTGTGTGGTGAGCAAGAAGGAGTGAATCTGCGGCTCGGCCGGATCTTTCAGTGTGGAGTCTTCATGTTCCCCCATGTCCAACAGACTCTAAATTGAATAGTTGTCTCTATACGTTGGTCCTGCGGTGAACCGCTGACCTGTATACCTGCCTCTTGCCCAGTGACATCTTGGCTCCAGCCCTCCTGCAACCCTTAACAGGATAAGTGGTCTAGACAGTGGATGGATGGAGTCTGCTACCTTTAAACTGTTTATATATTTTTTTAAATAATGAGGTGCAAGAGGTGCTTTCCTTTTCGTCCGGTCAAGGGATGTGTGTTCAATTTCTTCCTGCCACCATGTTTTCGCTGTTATTGCGGATGCAGGTGAACGCACGTCAATTGAGCTCCCAGGTCTGCTCTGCAGAAGTCAGCTTCTCAGAGAGGCTGTCAGATGTGTGGTGGACAGAGAGTCCCTTTCAAGAGGAACACACTGGACTGCATCTCCCAGCCTGCATCGACAAAGTGACAGATAGTTGTGATGTAGCTTAATCAGTTGGCCGATAATTCAGGCAAATGGGTGACATTTTTCAGATAAAAGACCTTATCAGGAGGTTGAAAACGTCTGCCAAGTTTACAAATGTTTGTCTTCTCTCAGAAACAAGTTGGTGAATATATGTACATACATACATAAATACTGTGGATTTGTTCATATTATTATTATTATTATTTTTACAAAGTTTCGATTTTTTATCATCTGTGGACATTTATTTACATTTTTTAAAAATAATTCAAAATGAGAGTTCAGAAGACTGCAAATGTGTATACTCGGATAAATATAATTGCAATTTAATTTCAGAAGTGTACTATCTGATGTAATTCACTATAATGGCCTTGAAATGAATCAATATTTGACGTGTGTCAGCTTGTGAGGGCTGATACTGTATTGGCATGTTGATTCAACGCCATTGTATCAACAGTCACTCAACACACCAAGTGTACATAGCTGGTGTGGTGGTATCTGTGTGCACGACAGTAAATCCAGTGTAGTACATTTACAGTTGAAACTGAGCTGGCCTTGATGAATAGTGCTGGTAAAACTTTCCAGCAGTGTATTATGTATTTTAAATGGGCACAGCATGGTTAGCTTAAAATAGTATGAGTGATATTTATGAAAAACTTATTCCATTGTGTCACCCCCCCCTTCCCCCACCCCAAGAACCAATCGCAGACAATCTGTGCTCAATCAGAAACTCTTTATATCTCAGTATTTCAAGTGCTGAAAGTCACTCTTGCAAACTCCAGTGATGCAGAAACACATGAATAGTTACATGATCCAAAATTTGTTTTTTCCAGAATCGAACTGAGAGAATCCCATAAAACAACAACGGGTGGATAATTTGCGGTGCGAGCGCTCAGGATAAACTGTGTCATGGGTGCCAAAACCGTCGTGATAAAAACATTTTAATTGAGCAAGACGGAGCTAGGCAGAGCTGACGGAGCTAGGCAGAGCTGACGAAGCGCCTAATGAGTTACGATCCAGTACAGCTCCATCATCACTAACAGCAAAAAGCAGCGAAGCTTGCAAAGGAATATTGTATCTAATTTTAATACTTCCTGCAAACGGCAATGTTTTTTAAATGCATTGTTGCATTGTAATGAATGGAGGTTCAAAATTAGGGGGTACTCTCTACAAAATATAGCATTGAGACTCATATTATTATCACAATTTACATTTTGAAGGCAGTGCTTAAGTCAGACCAGAAAGGGAAATCTTTTCTCTCAGTCTACCTCTGCCTGTGCACTGGGCCCACAGTGGAGTGTACAGACCATGTGCTGGCCTGCACTGTGGGATACCCCTCTCAGATTACGGCCTTTGCCTCTCCCCGTACCCTCCCTCTGCCCCCCCTTCACATTCCGACTCAGTCCATGTGCTTCAAACAGAGTGGAAATGGGAACATCCCTCCCCTTTTATACATGCACACACACATATACTCATTCCTGTTGTGCAGTGGCCCATGCAGGACAGGGGTTGGTGTGGAATTGAAGGGTGCGTTCCATGTATCCACTGTGTTTTGTATGTTGTGTTAAGTTGCTTTGTTTGGGGGTAGACCTCTTGCCTAGACCTGTGCTGAACTGTAAGTTGAGTTAGACCAAGTGTTTTTTTTTTCTTGGGGGTGGGTGGGGGTTGGTGGTGTACAACCTTGAGTATTATTGATGGAGAGGATGCCCTTTAGCACAAAGAACCCTCCCATCAATCACCTCATCTCATTGATGAAGTAAATGGTCACTTGCATGTTCTGGTGGCCTTCAGCACCCCCACCGGCGCGCCCCCCCCCCCATCCCTTTCTCTGTCTTCTTTCTCTCTGAGTGCATGTTAA
This sequence comes from Aulostomus chinensis, assembly GCF_037954235.1. Lineage (NCBI taxonomy): Eukaryota > Metazoa > Chordata > Actinopteri > Syngnathiformes > Aulostomidae > Aulostomus > Aulostomus chinensis. The sequence continues at coordinate 16,002,452 of NC_141322.1, forward strand.
AGGTTGCTGCCTGTGACACGTGCACATACGCACAGGCATTCTCAGTGTTTAAAGGTTGCAGTGGGTGGCAGCAGGCTAAGTGGCTGAGTGTGAGTAGAGCTCTTGTCATGTGCTGGTGGTATTCCCTCTGAGGAATGTGGAGGAGAGACGTTCCCACTGCTGGAACTTGGCTTTTGTTTTGTTGTCATCTTGCTCATTCCACCAGATGAATATCGCTAAATTGTCAGAGTAAATAAAACATGTAAGACCATGAGAAAATCAATCAGGATAAAGTGTCACAATTGATTCTGTAGCTACTCTTGACTCTCACTGCACAACTTGTGTGGCACAGCCGGCAAGCTTGAAGATTTCAATCTTGGTTTGATTTGGCCTCAGTGGATGGTGGTAGCAGAGGGATAAAACGGTAGCAAGATATCTGCCCACAACACGCATTTCATCAGCAATAACATGAAAGCAAGCCAAGTAGGTTGCGCTGACTCAGAATATCAATATGAAAATTGTAGGCTCAACATCTGAGAATATTTTTTTTGCGAATTAGATTGAATTTAGACTGACGTGTCTCAAAAATGACCACAACTAGAAGAAAAGTCCTGAGGATCGAGGCTCTACAATTCGATCCAAATCACCGTCAGAAGCCTGTTAGTTTGTGAGATATTCATATGTTAAATGCACGTTGGCCATCATGAAAACACATAATGAATGCACAAAGTTCAGTTGTGTGAACAAACCCTAAGCGTGATACCCCCCCTCCAACAGAATTCCTACAATATATATAAAAATAGAGAGAGAGAGAGAGAGAGAGAGAGAGAGAGAGAGAGAGAGAAAAAATGTAGTTAATGAGCTGGGTCATACAAAAACTGTGATAATGAATAGATTAAAAACAAATTCCCAGTGCTGTTTTTTTTTTCACAGCAACTCTTAGGTAAAGCAGCTATTGTCTCGCTGCACACCACGCTGACACTTAACGCCCATTGTTTTCAGCGTTCTTTGTTACTCATGATGGCCAGGAAAGGCTTTACAGTATGTGTGAGTCAGGTCCCTGGCTGTATCGCTCTCCATTGTGTCCCGCTCTCGCTATGGACCACAATGATGCCCACTGTCCTGTCAGTGAAATACATTGCTGTCATAGTTTACATTCTACATGGTCCGTATGCACACAGTACAGCTGGCCTCGGCTTCTACAGGCATGGGGGCCATTTTGAAGTCATGAATTATGTTGTTGTCTTTGGTACAAGAGAGAGTATGTGTCTGATTTCTAGCAGGGAGGGAGATTTTCTTTCTTTTCTTTTTTTGTATAGTGAAGGAGTGTAGAAAAAAAAGAGGGGGCTCTCTTCTTTAGTGAAGTGTACGCCTGATGTCTGCAAGCTAGAGATTCACAACAGCGGGACTCTCCAAGATCAAACAGGCTTCCTCTGCGGATAAGAAAGAGAACGAGCCAGGCAGAGAGAAAAACACAAGCAGGGAAGAGATAAAGGAAAGCATGAAGCCAGCTCTTTGTAGTCTCTGAGAATCGTTCAACAATAAACTGTACTAATGACCAGTTTTACCTTGTTTTCTGCCTCCTGATGAGACGAATGTCTTAGAGGAGGCTTTGGACAGGTGTGAACCACATGTCTCCCCATGACCTTTGACCTCTTCTGTTCCTTGCCAGTCACTGATTCTGTCTAGGGACCTGCTGACAACTCTCATGGCTTGTGTCAAGAGGGGTGATTGTTGTGTGTGTGTGTGTGTGTGTGTGTGTGTGTGTGTGTATATATATGTATATATATTTGTCAAAACCAGACAACTGTGCGTGTGCGTGTGTGTGGGGGGGGTACAAGCATGTTTATTATGACAGCGTGTGTGAAAACTCTTTTCTCGCCTTTTCCTGAAGCAGCATTAATAATTCAAGACGTTGCAGAATGCTACATTGCTTTTACTCTCTTTCCCTCCTGCTTGATTCCTCCTCTGAATGCTTATCTGTCCCCTTTTTTTATACCCCAATTTAGTTTGGTGCACCCCTTCCCCTCCTCTCTGTCATCAGAATCTATCAAATCTCTCTCACATTTGTTCAAGTCTATTTTCTCTTGCTCCTGTTTTCCCAAGACTTCATTCCTGATGTGTCCACTCCTTTGTTTTCTCTCTCCTCCTTTTAGACCGCTTATAGTTTTGAGAGATCAGAGGGGGGACCATGGATTGGAGCTTTAGAGGAAAAGGTGTGGCCGCCCACACTGCAGCACTCTATTGTGTTGAACTTCAGACATGTCCTGTCTCTGACACACATGCACGTATGGTAGAGAAAATAGGACACGGTGTAAAGCCATCGATCTTTTTGTTCCAGAGGTGTTTTTTTCCTGGTATCAAGTCTGTCCATGACTCCAGTACAGATAGCTTTGTGTTCTTTCGTGTGTCCGGAGCCCACCAGGCAGGTTCCCATGGTGTCACAGGGTCTGCTATGGGGATGTTAGGAGGAAGATGCTGGGCTTTTAATCTGATACCCTGATGCTTCCTGGAGTAGATATCTGTGACCCTCCACCACAGGGAGGTCAGAGCTCAGGGTTAGCTTCAGAGCAGCTGCTTTCAATTTAGCATCTTGTTCATCCACATTCCAGTGAAGGCTAGCTTGCTTGTCCCTGGAGCTGGAGTCCGGTCGCTGGGTCATCGGTTGTTTTGCCATTTTTAAGGGTTTTAAATTATTTTTGTGCATATTACTTGGTTTTAGAGACCATAGTACTGTTCTGAAGTTGTTCATATTTCAGCCCTGTTCTCACTTGACTAGGATTTCTTGAGGATGTCTGAATATTTAGAATAATTGGGAAGATCATCTTAAAAATTACAGCATTTGCCAAAACCCAAATTAGTCCTGTGCAAAAGTAATTTATCCATTCATTTCAGACCTCTCTCTTTGATCGATATTGTTTTGTGCTACTGCAGTTTCCAATCCTGACGGCATCAGAAACAGAGGCAGTATAAATGAGGGTTGATGCTTATCCATGACATTGAGTCTAGCAGTTCTGATGAGTTGACTAAGAATCTCTCTAGTTGACTAAAGCCACTGCAGCAAATGTTTGGAATCACAATACATCAGGATACTGATGATCCGGTATTGTTGTTGTATATGTTGTGATAATCATTCAAAGCAATTCATCTTTGAAACACACCAATGTCTGTGTAACTGAAGAAGTAAAAACTACCCTGGAAAAGGCAACAAGCAGGATTTAATATCATTTCACTGCAATGTGGTGTCAGGTACACGGAACCGAAGAAGTAACGTCAAACAATCTGGGCACTTGGGGAGCGAACCAAGGCAATATGATCTCATTAGATTCTGAATCCTTTCCTGGATCAGTTCCAAAATCGAACCAGTTGTTCCTCAGCCTCAGTTCAATCATCCCACCAAATTTCATCAAAATCCATCCAAAGCTTTTTGGGTAATCCCGCTCACAGACCGACTAATCACATGACCACCCTGGCAGAGGTTACAAAGTGTTAGTGGTGCTTTTAGACACACGCACATGTATACACACACACACACACACACACACACACACACACACACACACACACACACAAAGAATGTGTTCTAGCTTGTACCATAATTCCAAAGTGAAATTGCCACAAACAGGCTAAATATATAAAATATAATAAATTCCATCCATTCCATTTCTTCCGCTTATCCTGTAAAGGGTCGCGGGGGGGGCTGGAGCCTATCCCAGCAGCTTTCAGGGTTCACCCTGGACAGGTCACCAGTCCATCACAGGACCAACACATAGAGACAGACAACCATTCACACTCACAGTCACACCTACAGTCAATTTAGAGTATCAATCAGCCTCGTCCTCTCTTGATGTCTTTGGACTGTGGGAGGAAGCTGGAGTACCAGAGAGAACCCACACAGGAACAGGGAGAACATGGAGACTCCACACAGAAAGATCCTGTGCTGGAGCAGAACCTTCTTGCTTTGAGGTGACAGTGCTGACCACTGCACCACCGAGCCGCCCACTAAAATATATTAAATTGATGCAAACAATACATTTTAGCACTGAACAAGGTTCTTTTATGAAAAACCTGGATACATTTCCGTGCTATATAAGTTGTTTTATTAAATATTAATATTTGGGATCAGTGTATCAATCACAGTGTTTATAGTTACTAGTTACTTCTCCCAAAATGTAACTGTTACTCCACTATGAAAATAACCAGTTACAAGGGAAAGTAACTATTACGTTACTCCTTTTTCTATTAAGTTTAAAAATGTCCATTTTTTTTTTTTTTTTTGCCTATGAGCGCTCAGAAGGAGTCTGAATCAACTGTTGACAACAGCAGCATGTTTTCAACAACATTACGGCCTGTCACTTCGTTAAGTTCTGTCTGTGTCACAAGTTTTGTGAAGCGGGGCAGAAAAATCCAGCTTTGGCTGCTCCTGTCCGTCTTTGTTAGCAGAGCTCACGTTTACTGCACTTGGCTCACCATTAGCGGTGTCAACAGTGTTTCCGGCCGCTAGTTTAGTAGAAGTGTGGGCTGCCGAGAGGCGCTTCATTAAATTGGAGTTGCTTACATTGGATGTTGACAACCTCTTTGCTCTCGCTCTGGGACGACATAACGTCCACTCAACATGTACATTTTGACCTTTAACCTCCATGAAGTTAAAGTAATGCCTATATTTCCATCTTGAAAACGCCGTCTTTCCCCGCGACTCCGGACTCACCATCTCTAATACTGAGGCGGTTATCTCGCCCCTCCCCTCCCCCCTCACCCACAGAGAAAAAAAAACACATGCATTTGCATCTCCTGTGTCTGTGTGAGCCGAGTCGGATGAAGGCTTCAATGAGTAGCTTCAGTAACGCGCAGTAACGGCGTGTTGGTAAAGGCGTTGTAACGATAGTGAAAGTAAGTAGTTAGATTACCCGTTACTGACAAAAGCAACGCCGTTAGTAACGACGTTTATTTTAACGCCGTTATTCCCATCACTGATCAATCACGACTCACAAGATAATATATTATTTATATGTATTTTTTGCTTAGGACTGAACAAAGACCTTCTGACAACCATTTACTCCTCGCTCAAACTGACAGTAGAACTTGAGATAAATGCTTGTGTGTGCGTGTGTGTGTCAGCATGTTGTTCCAGGTAAGTGTGAGAAGATGAAACCTGATCGAGGACGTCCAGCTTTAATTACACACCCATGAGTGTTATCAGAAGCAAAAGCAGCATTGCCAAGCAGGTTAGACTCCTTTGAGGCAGGATTGTACAGTTCTCTACTTGTATCACAACAGCCACAGTGTTAAGTTTGCACAACCGTCGTTTTGGGTTGTTGCCATTAATATCATTGCATTAGCATCTAGCATGTTGTCTTAATGCTTCGAAGGCTGCGGCCAGGTCCTTCTCTGACTGTAGAGCTCAGCATACTCATGATACCTGCTATGACCCAGAGAAGGTGATATTTGAGCTGAAACCACAATCATGTGGGTGGCATGTAGCCTGCTAACCAGGCTTGTTATGTGTGGGAAAGCAAAACAATGCTGCTTATGTGTTTGTGTGTTTGAGCATCACAAAGGCTGCGTTCATACTGAAAGGTCGTCCTTGGGTTGACCTCAGGTGAGTGGTTTATAAACACATCATCGTCTGGCTAAAGCTCAGAGAATGTTGGGAGAAGTAGTTTATTTTGATCTACTCTTACTCGAGGGTTGTTCTACTTTCAAAGCAGAAGATTTGCTCGAGGCTTACTTTAAGGGCTCTGCATTGCGGACATGTGAAGCCTGTAAAACGAAGTTATACGAGGACACAGAGCTCCAACTGACCCTGATTTGCCCTGCTGCAGAGAGATTAATCATATCCATCGCACTAAAGTCACCTTAGAGGAGACACTGCTGACAAGGAGGCTGCAACCTACATCTCACGGCCAAAATTCATAGCCAAAGCACAGAAACTACTGCCTGTTTTAGGGTGAGATTACTGCAATGTCTCTGATCTCCCCAAAAAGTCTATGAAGTGGAACTCGTGCAGAAAAGGGACAGGGCTTAGCTTCGCCGACCTCCTGTTTCTATTAGAGTTTATTTCAAGCACTTCTATGACTTTTTAGTTGCCTGACAACAACAAAAAGCCCCGAGATGCTCCAAAAGCTGACCTTCTGACTGGCTTCAAAGCACACACGAAGCAGGGGAAACGGCTTTTATAAATTATGCACCAAAGTGCTCTGCCCAGGTATAACAAACAGGCAGCCTTAGTGGGACATTTTTCAAAAGGAACTTTCAGCTTCTCTTATTTCTCTTGTGTTTATCCCTTTAAACATTTACTCATTTGTTTTAATTTGTATCTCCTCTGTGTTGCTTCTTGCCATAATTCATGCCCTTGTTTCCATGCTTCAATTGCAAAGCACTTTAAACTGCATTTGATGCATGAGAGGCGGTGTACAACTGAAGCATAAGAAGTTTATTAATACTGTGTGTCTCTTTGCTGCAGCTCATCCTGTAACAGGGATTAGGGAACAATACAGTGCTGTAATTCTGAAACAACTGAGTTAGGTCACACTATATACATGTTGTACATTGGGTTCAATCATTTAATTTCACAATTTTAGTACAGTGAAATGAGTTTATCCACCTCAAAAACAGACAAAAGAGTGCATTACTCTGATATTTAGCCTTGTGACATGAATGACCTGTCTTATACATTTTCTATAAGCTCATTTTCTACTTTTCCTACTGTGCCTTGAGGACTAAAATATTCATTAAGTGGCTAAGCTGGAATGAAAGTCAGACTAGAAAGTAAGCTTTAACCTTACAGTGCTGCACTAAACACTGACCTGATTCCTGCTTCAAGTTCACCCCTTTCACATCCTGAACTCTGCTACACCCAACCTGAGGGCCACCACGTCCCCGTGTGACACATTGAGGGCAGGTGGTCTGATCAGACAGTGGTGCGACTGTATATTAGTCATAGTTCAACTCTACGCCGCGGTAGTTCCTCGGGTAATTACTCTTGTGTGAGGATTACAGTGATCCCATTAGACCTGGTTAAATGTGATCATCGCTCTCACTAGTAAGACTCAAACACCCAGCTGAAGGAGATTAAAGGAAAAGCTAAATGATCTATAGGCTAAAGCGGCAGCGCAAGTGTGTTATCTACTGACTAAAACCCTCATTGTTTATCAGATAGCGCAGCCCACTTAATGATGCGTGCATGTCATTATTAGGGATATGTAATAAAATTGATACAGCAAAGTATCACTATATATTTTCACCATATTCTAGCCCGAGTATGGATGTCGTATCACAGTAATTCCCGATAAAATATTGTGACAATGGACGTTATATTTCAGTGTGTTACTGCTGAGTGTATTGCACAAGAAATTTAGTGCACTGTACTATTCAAATAGAGCTACATTTAATCTGGTGAGTACAACTTTGCAAATATTGTTGTCATAAATTGGATTGAAAAAATTTAACGTATTATTTTTGACTTTTACCGCATCATATTGCGAGGTCCGAGCTATTACCCAGTCCTTATGCACGTTTTATAGAATAATCTGAATTGAATCGTACACGCATGTTAGCCCCCCTTTGAATATTGCAATGAAGGAGTAAAATCTAAAATCTAGTAACACACATTCAGGTCGTGTTCTCTTTTTTTGTCCCGAAACTCTCTACTGAGAAGAAAAAAAAGAAACCAAAAAGAATGAAGGTGTATTTTTCAATGCTTTGATTTCACAGTGTCTCTCCCCATTGCTGCAGTAATTCACTGATGTGCTGTACTGTTATCTTACCACGTGGCTTTAGTTCTTATTTCAATTTAAATAAGAATTGTTTTCAAATAATTATAAAGTGCATCATCGGATTTGATAGTTATCTTCTTTTATTTGAAACCGGCATACACACTCAAGGTCGTCAAAGGTTTATTGTTGGAGTTCACCACGGGCTCAGCGTAAATCAGCCCTCATCTATTTTTAAACCGTCTGCCACCTAAGTTCACTACAATTGTTTGGTTATTGTGAGAGGAACTGAACACCCACCGGTGCTGCTGCAAAGAGATAATGAAAGACGAGCAAAGGGACTCCCAGCTGAGGTACTTGTGCTCTTACACTAAATTGCGTTGCGGTGGTTTGTTGTGCTGAGTTGCTCTCCTCCCGGGAGCCTCCTCGTGCAGCTTGGCCCACTTACTCTCTCTTTCACCTCACGTTCATGCAGTTCTCAGAAAAAACTGCCTGGATAGATAAATGCGTGGCTGGGATTACAAGCCAGGAAGAATTTGACTAAATGGCATAGTGAGATGACTAAACTCCAGCCTGACTGATATATCGGCCAGGGGATTTTATCAGTCCATACTTGTTTTTTTACAGACATATCAATATAGACATATGAACTGACTTCTCATCCATTTTTTTTCATTGAACTAACTTTTTGTATACCACGACAATCAAAGTAATTATTTTACATAGTATATAAAGATTATCGACCATGTGGCTGTCAGAATTTAATTCTCTTTAATATCAGTATCGCCAAAAATCCAGTATCAGTTGGTCTCTTGAGTAAACTCTTTAGTAACATGGAAATGATCATTATTATTTATTGTTTTGCAAAAAGCACTGAAATAAAGAATAGCTGGACCACCGTAAATGTCAGTCCACCTAAAGTGAGCCTGGGTTGAAGATGTTTTTCCTTTTGAAGCTGTTCACTTCAAGCAGTTGTCAAGCAAGATACAGGAGTTTTATCATTTATGCACTGCTAATATCCTGTAGACATATTTGTCAACTTATTACAGAGGTGACATCAAGTTTTATACATTTGGACAAGCATCAGAAATGCCTGACTGTATGCTTGCTAGCTGCAGTGATCCAGTAGAAACCCTGCCGTCTCCATGTTTCTTCCTGTTGGTGCACCTGCGCTTGTTGTCATCATTCTGCTTGTTGTTATTCACTTAGGGTTTTCAGGATTTTGGCATTGACTTGGTTCTTAAGTATCTGTTCTTATGACAGCGCTAATCGTGATAATCCCGCTTCTCTGAGCTGTGCCTCTGACTGCTTCTCCGTGGGGTGAAAACACACCTGTGCAGTGTACACATGTACACATTAGCAAGCATCAGAATGAATTACTGAACAGGAAATCCAGGCAAGGAAGGGAGGGGTAGATTTGTGATAGCAGATGCTGCAGAAACTGATCCTGATTCAGCTTATTCTGCCTTCAGTGATGCAGGACCGAGATCTAACGATGCTCTTGTCTGGCTCTCACTTTAACTGTGCTCTCTGATTGTGAGCCACATGTTTGATCTCCTGCATCAGCTTAGCCTCCAGTACTTTCTTGTACAATGTGTACTTTCATACATTTAACATTACAGCATGTATTGGCTCTCCTGTGTGTTTGTGTTTGGGATATTTTTGCTTGATAAATAAACAACTAACCCTAATGAACTGGTAAATTTGTTTTATACTTTACGCTTTAATTTCCTCCTTTTACTTCTTAAAGAAGACTGTGACAGCAGATGTTGAATAAGAAACAAGATTCAGAGACACACACACACTGACTCTATCAGGCTTTATCTTCATGTGCATCGACACGCCTCCTACAGTATCACTAAATCATGTACTGCACATGCCTCATCTGTGTCCTCTGCCCTCCCCTCTCACGTCTGAGTAGACGTCTGTAGCAGAAGACCGCGGCGACATGACCTTATGGTATGTTATCGACTGCTGTTCCTGGTCCCTGATGAAGCATAGTCCCCCCCAAGCTTTTCCCTCAGCCTCGCCGTCTTCCACTGACACTCAGATAAGGATCGGCAGCCATCAGCAGATACAGCCCTTTAACTCTCTCTGCTCGCCTGCCGCCCTGCTCACCCTCCCTCCTGCTCGCCCTCCCTCCCCTCTCAACTCTCACTATATCCTCTATCTCCATCACCCATTTTCAGCATGCCACTGATGGCTCTTGGAATGCAGCGATAAGAATGTGCTGTGCAATGTTGTCACGTACATATTTTGCATCTTTTTTTCCCCCCCTTGTTGGTTTTGTGTGTGTGTATGTGTGTGTGCATGCGTGTGTGCGTGCGCGCACGCCCCACACAGTTTTCTGTGTAACTGAAGCTGTTGTACACCACTGTTAGATGCCAGAGGGAGGCTTTTACACACTGCGTTAGGCTTCAGACCACTGGTGCTTCCCTCAGGTTTAACTCTAAATGCACCCCAGGCCTGAAGGTCTCTGTGAGTCACTGGTGCTGACCACTTTGGTTCTGAGGAGGGAAAGTCAGAAAGATGAGGAAGAAAATGGTGAAATTGGCAGGGATTAACACACCATCACTTATT
>NC_141322.1:16015222-16237722 GCF_037954235.1 Aulostomus chinensis
TAACTCCAAAATCTCCCTTCCTGATTTTCTTTTTTTGCAGCTACGGCATTGCAAAAAAACTCCTAATTTCTCCAATATTCTCTGCTTTCTGCTTCTCTTTCTGTGGGTTTCCTTAAGCTGGGTTTTCCATGTCTTACAGTCATTAAGCTTGTCAACTTGCCTTCTTAAGACGACACTGCTTTTCCTAAAGTTTTTAGGTTGTGGGTGAAAGACAAAATACTCATGTGTCTTAGTCTGTGAGAGTGTGTTTTCTGAGGAACAGTCCAGACCCAAGAAAAAGACATTGGCTGGAATCTTTCCATTCCAGCAATAGTTTTCCCTCCAACACTTACTGTACAGTAATTCTATCTCTTCCTTTACTCCCCTCCTCACTTGCTAGTGTGTGTGTATACAGTGGAGCAGTATTAGGCAGGCATGTCTGGAACTAATAGATTCCACCCTGCTGAAGAAACTTATTAGGAAATACTACCTGCAACCTGAGGCTCCAGACTACCGACCCATTCAACTACCTCAAAATCACGTCCTGCAGCTCAACCACACACACACACACACACACACACACACACTCACACACTCACACAAAAATCCCTCCCTCAACCTGCAAACCCTCTCCTCCAGTCATTCATCCTCTTCTCTGTCTCCCTGCCTGGTTTCAGGTTCGGAGGGTTATATTGGTGAGCTCCACAGCTGCCTGTTTTTCTTTGGGCCTTTCATTTGGAGAAATTCACACACTCAAACACTCACAACTCAGACCCAACCCCCCCCCATCCGTCCGTTCCTCCAACTTTACACACCAGCTTCCTGTAGTTGTTTTAGTAGAACCCTACCCTCCTGTGTGCTCCCTACTGGCAATGAACTGGTCCGACTGACTTCCTGTCTCTATCTTCTCTTCCTGTGTGTATGAGAATGAATGGACATATTATTCACAGTGACGCAGCTGACACCCCACCACCACCACCACCACCACCACCACCACCACCATTTACCCCACTCTCTGCTCTTTCTCCTTTTCTGTCTGCTTCTTTCATTCTTCTGAGAACAATGGTATGAGCTCACAGGGGTACAACTCAGAACCGTTACCACCCCCTACTGGAAGGGGCTGGGCAACATGGCAGCCAGTACATGTGCTATGAGCTGTAATCAGGTTTTGAGTATCCTGACAAATATTGGGAAGTCACTCTGTAGTTACTGTTTGGAAAAGGGCAGATGCTTTAAAAAATGCTCAGCAGGTGATTGGATAAAACACCTATCTACCATCAACCAGTCAGTTGATACAAGAATGGCAAGTCTTCAGATGCAACTCATGTCTTAGCAGCATCTATTCTAACCTCTTCAAGAGTGGCCACTGTTGTTTTTTGATGGACGGCCATGCTGTGGTCATAACTAAAACCCTTCCCATCCCCTAAATAGAAGCTGATTGGTTTAAACCACTTTTTGTTGTGTGCGGATTCTCGTTTGGTCTCTGCAATCCAGCTGCCCCACAATGTAATGATTAAGTGCAAGTTGCTAAGGATAATGACCGATGTTTCTGAGAAGGTATGTTGCAAGTTTTGTCACCACTTCACAAATAGCACCCCATTTTAAAGGATTAATAAACGGTTGTAATTGTGCATTAATTGCAATGTAAATACTTCATAAACCACTAGTTAACAATTGTAAATGACATATAACCTAATTTCCCCTACTTTAATACGGAGTCACTATTTGACAAGATGAAGGTATATTATACTGCTAAACTTTTAAGTGGCAAAATGGCAAGATCTGACAGGCTATTTAAGCTAAATGGAGAAAAATGCAGCAGCGTAGCATACTTTCATCTTGCCAGATAGTGACCTTGCATTGATGTATGGGAAATTAGTTCTGAGTCATTTGGAACTGTTCCTTAAAGATTTATGAAGTGTTTGCAATGCAAGTAACACCACACCTACATCCATGTATTAAACCTTCATAAGGGCAGGCGTATTTAAGTGTTGTACTTCTGTAAGTTAACTTGCCTGCTAAACCTCACCTTAAACCCCAATGTTGAGGCCTAACCCTTAATAAGAGGGTCCAGTATGGAAAAGAATCCAACGCTGACAGCAGCAGCATTGTTGGAATCTCATCCTCTCATAAAGCTGTTATGAGCAGCATGCATCCAAGCAGCTGTTCAATCACCCTGAAGCTGTCAGCGAATCTGCAGAGGATACAATGAAGCAAGTCTTCTTTGGTCAAATATCAGCAGATGAGCAAGAGATTTCTCAATTCTGAAGACGGCAGGTGGATAACAGCCTTCGAAGTGTGCACTCTCAAGTGGGGAAGCCCAGGAAAATTGTTTCATTTAGGTTTAAGATGAAGGATTTACATGACCCCCCCCTCCCCACCCCCATGTTTTGTAGCATCAGTAGCATCAGCAACCCCCCCGGAACAACAAAAAGCAGGCCTTACTCACTGCAGGAGCAAATGTGACGTATGTATGCATGTGTGTATGCTTACACACAACACACACACAAAAAGAAGCAGACAGATGGGTGATCTTCTAGCACGCTACAAGCTAAATCTCCTGGTTTGATGTGTGTGTTCTTTTTCCCCACTGTGTTTCCTGATTACCTGGCATAGGTTCTAGTCACTCACCCCAGTGCTGGCAGATAGACTTGTTTTTAAAATATAATCCTTCCTGGGTGTTATTTGCTGTGGCCGTAATTCCAAATTAACATTGTACAGAAGCACGAACAGTGGGGCAAACACGTTGTATATGATGTATAGTGTCATTAAGGACAGGAAAGGATTTTAATTAAAGTGAAATCTGACAAATATGGTTGATTTGTTCACAACCTATATTTTTATCCCATCAGTCTTGTGTTTTTTTTAATCATGTTGCATGAAGTCACATTTATCCTTGAGCTGCCAATGTTTGTTATTCTTTTATTTATACTCCACCCTCTGTCCAGCCAGTTGAAACCATGTCTTGAACTCTCACATTTGTATGTAAAACACTTGTGTGTGTGTGTGTGTGTGTGTGTGTGTGTGTGTGTGTGTGTGTTTCAATTCTAGTCAGTGCAGTAATAGCAGAGGACAGATCTAGGGTGGGACTATCTTCAAAACAGTGCAGAGTGACAGCTCAGACACATTGCTGTCAGTGTGTGTGAGCATTGTACCCTCTAACCGGAGTATTTTCAGGTATAATGAGCACTCACAGCGCTATGCGTGGCTCCTGTATGTAGGCCAGCCCGAGAGGAGCATCCAGGGCAAGCATCACTTCTGTGTCCCAAAGCAGCCTTAAAGCTAGAGGTATAACTTTAGGTACAAAAGGTAGTATAGCAGAAAAACAAGTGAAGTATCAGGCTTTACCTTGTGCTTGACATGCATCTATGACAAGTAATGATTCATTTTCATTTCTTTCTTGGTTCTCTATCTATCCACACATTTTCATGCAGCAGCATTTCTGTCTGGTTTGATTTGAGGCAGCAACCTTCAGTCTGCAATCCATCATCTCTCTATTTTTGTCTTTCTTTCTTTCTTCAGTTTCAGAGTAAGCAGACGAATCAATAATGGATGATCAGGAGGGGCAGATACGGGTGAAATGTTTTGAGAGAGAAAAGCACGTCAGTCTCCTCAGATTCCACTTGTGAGCTTGGAGATATATATATATATATATATATATATATATATATATATATATATATATATATATATATATATATCTGAATGTTTGGCCAGAAATGGAGTGTAATGATGTGTTTGGGTTAATTATCTATAGATGCACAGTAGTTTTGTTACAAATAATCCAGTAAACGAAGCCTGAAGCCACATATTCTAAGCTTGATTTTTCAGGTTAATCAGTTCCTTTCCATGTGAAAGATGGCAGAATGTACAGTTTTCCTTTCAAGAGGGAGTGACCGTGGTGATTTTAGTGTCATCATGGAAAATCAAGAGAGGCAGAGCTGCTTTTAAGGTTAGCCACCATCTCCTTTTGCTGTGTGTTTGGTGTTGTGGAACTGGTGAACAGAGTGAGGCCATTGCTGGAGTCAGACATCCCTCAGCGCGAGGAGGAGGAGAAAAAGGAGGAAGAGAAATGAGAGCAGGGATCATCAGTAAAGTAGAATACCAGAGCCCCGATTACATGACCTGCTCCCATCTGCCTGGAAAATGTGACTGGACTGTTTGAAGGGGGATGGAGGCATCACTTTCCAGTTCACATCCCACTTCTTGCTGGCAAAGAGTATGATGACCGTTACAGAGGGACGAGACTGAAAGGAAGACCTGCAGTTATCTTTGTTGTAGCTCGTCACTCGTCCAGCAGTCCTCCCCAAACACAAAGAATGTCTGTAATTCCTGAGGGACATTCAGTATGGCAGCCAGTATCAACAGGGGATGGCGTGGAGAGCTCGGGGTTGGCCTTGGTCGACTCACGCAGCCATATATTTAGTAAATGGCGAGCGCTGTCAGAAATACTCTTCATCTTAATGTGACCGTTAGAGGGGTTTCATGGCCTCCCCATTAGGCTACCTCCATCAAAACAGAGGGGTCACATAGGAATGGATAACCCCCTACACCACCCACCACCCCCACCTGCTGATCACCTTCTGCTTCCTGTCACATTATCTGAAGGTTTCAGTTGAGATGTTGGTGCCTGTGGTGTGTGCTGTCGTCTCTCGCCGGCTAATTACACAGCCATCATCTCCAGCAGCCTTGAGACGCAGGACATTGACTCACTCGCCCATTGCTGATGGCGCTCTGCACATTACTCACAAACATGCTGCATGCAACCACAAGACAGTAACACATGTTGTCACATACACATGACAGGTCATTTGCTCTGACACAGACAGTGTGTGTATGCGTTTGTTGCGTATGTGTGCGTTTGTGCCTGTGGTGTCATAATACCAGGACTCTAGCCTTTAATCAGCAGTGAGAGCGCCATTGGCGAGCAGGTTCAGTGTTTCGGTCTGAGTTTATGACAGAGTGAGAGAGAAGTTGGAAGCGAGGGGGTAGGTGGTGGTGTGGGGAGGGGGGGTTGCCCTCAGACACATTTAGATATCCCACTTCTCTTTGTGGAAATGAGAAACTGCACTCTCAGCTGTAAAACACAAAGGCAGCGTCAACAGTCGCTGTCGGCTCCACAGACCAGAAACTGGCAGCCTGTGTGTGGGTGTGTGTGTGTGTGTGTGTGTGTGTGCGTGTGTGTACGTGTGTGTGTATGTGTATGTCAGGGGACCAGAATGGAGGCCAAGACCCTTCGTTTCCTCTACAGCCAACGTTGTAAAGGTAGGAAAGGTGTTGTATGTTAGCTTATAGGAGAGCCAGGATGGTGACGCGCAGTTAGTCTTTGCTAACCATTTGAGACTTTCTCTGGTATGAACTCTCATCATGGGGACAAAAGACTGGTCCAGATAAGGCTTCTGAGTTTGTGCTAGAGTTGGGGTTAGGACTGTCCACTGTGAATGGAAGTCAATGTAATCCTGCAATGTTATGTAATCCAATGTGGTCCTAACAAGGCTAGCTGCAGAAGTGTGTTTGTGTGTGTGTGAGTGTGTTGTTATTTAAACGTTTATCTGATGCATGTGCAGTGTACTCAGCATTGGCAGGCAGCTATGAGAGCATAGCATTAATCTGTCAGCTGTCAGCGCTGATCCAGCTCATCATCGTTTTGTGTGTGTGTGTGTGTGTGTGTTTGTGTGCGTGTGCGTGTGGTTGTACATGTCAGCTTGTGCATGTGGGCGCTCTGTGTTCCTGTCTATAACAGCTACAATAGGCTGGATTCTCCAGAGGACTTTTTTGTAGTCAGTGATTGAATATGGTTAGCAAGTGAGTCTGTTCTGAGTGCACTCTATTAATTTGTGTCCAGACTGGAGAGAGCAGCTCAGAGGAGGGAGAGGGGAAGAGAATGAAAAGCGTTAAGCTGGGATAAATGGCTGCCTCTGGAGATCTATGTGTGCAAAAGGATAAGTGATTGCGCACATATACATGAAATGTATTAATCTACAGGCATGCATGGCAATCTGGAGCTGTGGGAGGGAAAGAGTTTCCAAATAAGATTCTGCCAGGTGTTTTCACTGAAGCTGCTCTTCACATAGGCTAAATGGAGCAAATGGCTAAATATGTTGTGGAGTAAATCTTAATGATAGAGCTGCGCGGTCAAGTCTAATGTATGCACCTTAGTTCCCAGTTGTGTAGCTAATTGGATGTAGTTTACTTTATAGGACAGATGCCTTTAATTTTAGTAGCATATCGTCTTGGATGTCCTCTGTGACTTTGGCGTCTTGACTACACCTTGCAGTTGCCTTAATGAAGTCAGCAAAGAAGTAAAACTCCTTTTTTTTCTCTCTCTCTCTCTCTCTCTCTCTTTCTCCACCCTGGCAGAGATCCGTACCCAGCTGGTGGAGCAGCTCAAGTGTCTGGATCAGCAGTGTGAGCTGAGAGTGCAGCTGCTCCAGGACCTGCAGGATTTCTTCAGGAAGAAAGCAGAGATTGAGATGGACTACAGCCGCAACATGGAGAAACTGGCTGAGAGGTTCCTCACCAAGACACGCAGCACCAAGGATCATCTTCTTAAGTATGAAACACTCACACACCACAAGCGCTACGAGGCTGTGCTAGCACTAGTCTGCATACTACTGACCCGCGTGACCCTTTAACACAGCCTGCTCGAGACAGGAATATTGCGCTTTGTCATTTGTATAAAAGTGAGAGAGAACGGAAGGACAGAACTTTCCGCCTCTGAGCCAGTAGTGAAGCTAGTCCAAGCGCCAAATAGACATCTGTGTAAAAGGAGCAGCCAGAACAGCTCATACTAGACGCTGCTGTGTTTAACACATCACTCCCCTATTGTGGAACACTGGAATGTAATATAAATGCACAAGCCGAGGCGAAACACTGGTGTTTTTTTGGTCCTGTGTAAAAAAGCAAAGTGTCATAAAGGTGGGGTCATTTGAACTTTATTACAGAATCTCTACTGACTTCTTGTGTGTGTGTGTGTGTGTGTGTGTGTGTGTGTGTGTGTGTGTGTGTGAGAGAGAGTGTGTATGTATGTAAGTGTGTGAGTAAGAGAGCCAGCTTAGCCAGAAATGGCCAGGTGGTGATTTTGTGCTCTGACTATTTTGTGGTGTCTTGCTGTGTGTATTTCATCGCCTCTCACCAAGCCCAGTCAGACTGTCTCCCCCTCTGCCTGTCTCACTCCCTCAGAGTCGTACCGTCATTTCTATTTCTGCGTATTATGTCTGTAAGAGCGAAGCCATAAAAAGATATACAACTATCATTTATTTCAGCATGATACACATAATCGTGCATGACAATATAAATGACTAAAATATTGTAACACTTCATACATTTCTATACAGGTTCAGGTATGTTCATGCAGGCGTAGCAACCAAATTACAAAGTATTTCCAAACAGTGTTTTTCTGATTGCATGAAGTATAAATTACTCCCCATGTGACAGCTTTTGCTTCATTTAAGTTGACCTACATTTGGTTCTTTTTCAGTGAAAATGTTGTGGTGAATCTCATCGTGCAGATGCGGTGCAGCGGCTCAGACTCACCAGAGTTGGAGTGCTGCTCTTTCTAGGCAAAAATCCCTTATCAAAATCAAACTGTTTATTGTGTATGTTGTTTATTAGGATCCCCATTAGCTTCTACCGTGATTTTGGCTATTACATCATTGAAATCACTGTAAAATCAGTTCAAGACTAAATCAAAATAGGATAAAAAAAAAACTTTATTAAAACAAACACAATAGACATGTCAAGAATCCAACTTTTAAATCTCAGCTGTCTCTCATCATTGTCTTCAAAGCGACTCTTGTTTTTGTTTTAAAAATATGATTTGTTTTTTTTTAGATTATAGAATAGGTTTGGGTGTTGAGATATTGCCTAAATTTGAGATAATCCTAATCTGGCTCGTCTAGTCATATTCGCGTTTCTTCCATACACGGCTTGCTAAGAAAATTACTGTGCTTGCTTGGAGTAAAACACATTTCTGAAGAAGTTCAGACAAGTCGTTTGTAACCTGTTCTGTACAGGAAGCAATGAATGGTTTATTTGCATCTTTAAAACTGAAATGTCTGGGGTTTTTTTCTCCTTATGTTATGATTATATATTTAAATTTAGAATAATTGTTGACAACCCCCTTCTTCACAGATACCTACAGTACATTCACATGTGCACTGGAGCTTGTCAGCTTTAGCAGTTTTTGCTGCCAGGGCTTGACCCTCTAGTTAATCATGAACTCCGCTCCCAGAGTCAGCAGAGCAACCACAGATAAACGGAGGTGTTGGCTGCTGCTGTCTGTTGAACTAATGGTGCCTTCACGCACCCTCGCTCCTTTCTGATGTGAAAGTCTTTAACTAGCTGGCAGTTGATGGAGATTTGAAATGTTCCCAGATCTCGGGAGGATGTAGGCGTCCGTCATGTGATCACGGCTGCTGTCATTAATCATATATTGTTTCTGCAGTGCTGTGGTTTCATCCAACTACCCATGGGGACGGTGGTAACAGTATCAAGTGCGTGCTGTGATTTCTGGGACGGCTGCACATCATCAGTCATTCTTACTTTTCAAAATAGAGCTCATTCCTCGCATCTTTTCCATCGGGAATCAACTAACCCCCCCCCCCCCCCCCCTTTTTTTCGATTCAATGCAAATCTATGTCGACATTATCCAGAGGAGCTGTGTGTGAGAGCGCACGTGTCCGAATCTGTCAGACCCGATGTTAAACAGACCCTTTATAAAGTCAGATGTGTGAATAGAGAATTCACTGCATGTTGATGGTGTGTCTGTTCTGCTACTGGTACAATACTGGGGAAAAAAAGCATCCAAACATAAAAAAGTCTAATGGAGACGATGATGTGGCCAAAGCCTGGACTCCCCTTAAGAAACAGCAAGAGACTCCGTTGTCTATGACCGAACAACAAACTGCCTCAATAACCGGAGAATATTTTTTCTGTCATCCAGCCTCCTGCAAACCGTACCCACCCCTTGCATCAGACACACTCAATTTCCTACATGTGTGAAAGGGTAACTCGGCACATTGTCTGGAGTCCATATGAGAACAAAACGGCTTAAAATACAAGGAAGAGACGTGAGCGGGGGAGGTTAGCTCAATAGGAGACACTGGCACACGTTGTGCAAGCGGCCAAGTGTTCCTCAGCCATGTGTTGCCATGAAAGAGAACTGAGAGATCACAAGCGTTGTTGAAGTAAAATTCACGAGAGAGCTGTTGTATTGAACGCATGTGCCTAGTAATGTGGCAAGTGAGCGTAAATAAGGGTTACTAATAACAAAACATTGAATGGGTTCCATTTACACAGCAAAAAATAAGATTTACCTTCAGATCACTATAATCCCATGTATGAAAGGCAAAGCTGAACCCTAAAATCTAACTCTTCACTACGTTCACTTTGAAGATATGAAACACAGTTATTTGGTTGGCTATGTTTTATTTTGGTGTTTTTTTTGGTGTTTTTTTTTTCAGTTCTAATTCTGACGATTAGTAACCAAGGAGACCAATAAGTGTTACACGTGCAGTAAAAATGGAAGTCTCGATGTCAACATTCAGAATAAGGCAAAGTCCTCTGCGGCTATCTGTCAGTAGCACAGTAGCCTTCACTGCCGATAAGATATTTCTTTTGAAGTGGAACCAATCAGATGGTGCATTGTTCCTGACTACAGACAGAGTGGGGCGGCTGCAGCAGAGCGCAGTTTTCATTTATTCATTTTATCGGCAGACGGATTTAAAAAACTACCAATTCCGATATAAAAAGCCTGAATATTAGATAACTGTTTAGACCAATAAGCTGTCAGCCATTATTACCAACTTCAGTGAGAAAGGGTGAGAGCTGTCTCCTTCTGTTTGTCTCGTTTTCTCTCCAACTTCCCATTATTCACGGCCTCCTCCGCAGACACATTTTTCCTTCCTCTCCTTTTGTCTGCCTTCCTCTTTTCTTTTTTTTTCTTCTAGCACTGTTCTCAATCTCTTTTCTTTATGCGTCATGCACTTGTCCAGCAACACTCTCTGGTAATTTGTCTGTTGGGGGCACACACACACACACACACACACAGACTAAAGGGGATCGATAAGTCCTCTAAACAAGACCTCCACTCCAGCCAAGAGGACAAACGGAGCCTCCATCTCAGATACGTGTGGTTGCAAAGTTCGTTCCCCCGTGTTTCATATTTGGCGCTGGAGGGGGAACAGAGCAGAAGGAGGCCTAGAGCAGAGTGAAATATAGCTGATCGGGTCGGGGACTGTAACGTCATCAACCGCACAGATGTTCTAAAGCAAGAAAAGAGAAGAAATTTACTGACAGACAAGTGTTACATTTCTATTTTAAATGTGTATTTCTGCTACTTTCCGTTTTTGCTTTCCTCCTTTTCTAACATCTGTGTATTTAACATTCTCCCTGCATCTGCTGCTGCTCAGCCCGGGTGCCACATTGGAATTTCAGCTATTTTCCGGTTATGAGTGTGTATTTGTGTGTGTGTGTGTGTGTGTGTGTGTGTGTGTGTGTGTGTCTGACTTCAGGATGATGGTGCTCCAAGCAATGTGGGGTGTTATACTTTTGTGTGTGTGTGTGTGTGTGTGTGTGTGTGTGTGTGTGTGTGTGTGTGTGTGTGTGTGTGTGTGTCCTGATTCCTTGGAGACCCCCAGTATTTCTGCTATTTGGCAAACTGTGTACAGCAAGAGTGGGGGGTAGTGGGTTACAAGATTTAACCGTATTGTGTGTGTGTCAGTTTGTGCCCTAAGGCTGACAAGCTGATTGGTCACATGGAGAAGCCCTCACAAGTCGCACGCCGATGCAAAGCCTCCCCTCATGCTAAACATTAGACCAGTTTCAGCGTTAATAAGCTGCAGCCCCTTACACAACTCATGGTTGTAGTATTTCACTGTGGTTTGGGGGATGTAATTTAAAAAATCACATGGTCGTATGACAACAGGGGCTTTGAAATTTCTGTTTTGCATCTGTTCAGGCTGTGTTCAATTAAATCCATCCAGTTCTTTGCTCTTCGGCTCTTCCCCTCGATGTGTTTACTGCGAAAAATCACACATAACTTTGTCTCAGTGCAACAAATGGCTTCACCTGCATCAGTACACATTATACACACATGCAGCGTGGTGGGGAATTCTACTTCGAGGGCTGTGGATAAGATAACAAATTATAATCAGTGTGTGAGTATGACCCATCTTGGAAGCAAAGCAACATTGTAGGACATTTTCTGCAGAATATTGTTGGATAAATAATATTTTATTAATTTCCTGCATCATAGTCAAGTGTATAAAAATGAACATTTAATTGAAGTGTAAATTAATACCATGTGCCTTCAGATAGGATGTGCTTACAAAACTTGCAAGGCTGGTGGCAAAAAAAGTCTTTTGTAAAAAGATTATAGGAACTTCAAGTTCTGTTGAGCTTATATAAAATCACATACTTTTGATAGGCTGACGTCATGACTGCAGTTGCTTAAAACAGTGAAGAGCAAACTCTCTCCATCCTATAATGTACAGGTTGTCATCACAGAGGGACTCACCTTGGAGGTGCGGTAAAACCCTCTTTGATTATGAAACCGTGTGTAAAAATCTGCTATCAAGAACATCTGTACCGCACACAACTGTAGTGCCACTTTCAGCACCAAAGAGAGAAAATACTGATGTACAAGTTCGTAAGTTACTTGTTACTTGTTACTTGCTAGTAACTAGCCTTCTGAGTACCTTTACGGTCATATCAGTACAAAATTGGTGCACGATGAACATAGAAAGGGTCTATTTTCAATCGAGCACAAAAAAAATTCACTGCTTTGGTTGCCAGTACTGGTAATCAGTGATTTCTTTCTGCTCATTGATATCGGGTCTAAAAATCCCACATCAGTCGGGCCCCAATCACAGTACGTGATGTTACTCCCACACTTTTTAATCTGCAGTCTTAGTATGAACATTATATAGTATCATATGTATGTTTGTGATGTTCAGATAGACTGTAGGAACTGGGTTGGCACCAAACATGTTCATTTCAGTCTGCATCTCTGTGACGCTCCATTTAGTTTGATCGTGACTGTAAATGACCATTTAGCATTTTCCCTCCGAAGTGCCTCACTGGCAGCACCTCACCCGAAGGCTCGCTGTGACCCACCGAGCATCATGTGACCTTCCAGAGGGGCAATGACATTTTAGTGTTTACCCTGTGATAACTGAGGGCCAGACAGAGACAGAGAAGTGATATTTCACCCAGAGCCGTGGTGCCATTACCATAGCGATCAGCAGTAGGCTGAGGGTGACATGTCACATGGAGGCGTGGAGGCCAGCTGATAGAGGAACTACAGCCTTGTTTTGGTGGAAGAGAATGTTGTGCAACCAGCGAGGACAAACACGCACGCATGCACGCACGCATGCGCGCGCGCCAGAAAAAAGACGGCAAAGAGAAGTTGACTTTTACTGATGTGTGTCCTCATGATCTTTCAGGACGTAGGAGGATTCTTTGACTTCATTATTGTTATTGGACTGTTAAGTCATCTGACCAGTGATAGCCAGTACCAGCATATCACATCATTGTCTATGACTCATCTGATCGCACAGACACACACACACCACCCTCATTCTATCCCCTTTGGTCAAAGACGTTCTCTGTCCATCTTCTGACCTTGTGTGCGCTTAAGCTCTACTTTTCCTGACCTGTGTGTGTGTGTGTGTGTGTGTGTGTGTGTGTGTGTGTGTGTGTGTGTGTGTGACCAAAATGCCTTGCAGCTCTTCACTCTTTCAAGCTACTCTTGACTCACAAAGACCTTCTTTCATCCACTTACAGTCACTCATAATGCATTTTACTCACTTAGTCATCTATGGATCATCCGAAACATATACTGTACACACACACACACACACATACACATATGCAGCCATGCAGAGAATAAACTCTCTGAAAGCAGCTGTGTTATGGTATACCAGAGCATTGACTGTTAGGCATGTGTATAATGGGTTTATGGCCACTTGAAGCAAATAAAATGAAGCAGTATTGAGCTATTAACAAACTCCTTTAACACATCAATTCAGCTCCACTGTCATGAACAAGACCCCTGATTATATCTGTTTTACACTTAAACTCCACCAAACACACACACACACATGCACAGTCACAAACACACACACTCACAGTGTGTGATTTGCCGGCCTTCCTAAATCAGAGGTGTGGTATGTACCTGTATAAGAGTCTCGCCATTCTTGTTCTCAGACATCAGTTTGTTCATTTAAGCCCTGAATTGGGTTTATTTTGTTTGTTTTTGGAACAGCAACATTCCCACCTCCAACAGGCTGTGAAGGACCTTGAGTGTATATTTCTTTTCTCCCTCTCTCTCTCTCTCTCTCTCTCTCTCTCTCTCTCTCTCTCTCTCTCTCTCTCTCTCTCTCTCTCTCTCTCTCTCTCTCTCTCTCTCTCTCTCTCTCTCTCTCCCCTGTTTCTTTTATTCCTTTCTGTGACAGCTGTGCTTTTTGGGGAGTCTTACCTCTTCCTGCTGGGTTTTGTACCCTGGCTGAATCCCCCGTTTGGGTTAGCTCACTGACCCTGTGTGTGTGTGTGTGTGTGTGTGTGTGTGTTTGTGTGTGTGTGTGTGTGTGTGTGTGTGTCCGTCTGGATGTTTGATCCCTCCCCATCTGTTATTCCAGTACTTGTTTCATCTTTATAAAAAATGATGTGTAAAGAATTTGTACTGCACAGTGCTCTTGCCTCTACATTTAGCAAGATGTCGGCCTGCATGTGCATCTATCAGCAGAATGAAAAGGGGAATTAAAAAAGATGAAAGAGACTTAATGTTCGTCATTTATCCAAAAAATATGCTTGGAGGTCCCTTTTTTAAGACACTCTCTCTCTCTCTCTCTCTCTCGCTCTCTCTCTCCTTCTGTCTCTCTGTGTAGGAAGGAGCAAAGCATTTTATCTCCGGTGAACTGCTGGAACCTGCTGCTGCTTCAGGTGAAGAGGGAGAGCCGTGACCACGCCACTCTGTCCGACCTCTACCTCAATAACATCATTCCCCGCTTCGCACAGATTAGCGAGGACTCGGGACGCCTCTTCAAGAAGGTAAATGTCCACAGACGCATCACTGTGGTCTTTAATTCATACCAAAAATGGGATACAGGAAAAGTGCACAATATGGGAGAAGTGAAGCTTTAAAATAGATTGTTACACACCCGTCCTACTGTCTTGCCTCTAATAATTCGCCTCAAATCCTGCATACCTACAAACACGTGTGTGTGTAAGTGCACAGTAAGAGGAAAGTCCTCCTCTTAAGGGAGTGACTCTTCTGTGTCTGCACAAATGAGGTCCCAAAGTTCAGGGCTGTGATAAGACTGAGTTCAACCCTCCCTGCACCAAAGCAGTCGCTCATCAAGTTGACTTTCTAGACTTTGGATGCTACAATTGTCACTTGAAACACCATGACCATGTGTTGATATTCATAAAGGATTCTAGGCAGCATTTATTAAGTTTGTAGCCAGCTTTATAACTTCAGAGGAGTTATAACCTGTTCAGGTCCATTCACATCTGAGAATAAGAGACGAAGTGTCTGTGATGTAGCGAGCTAAGATCCATTACTTAGTATTCATTAGCTCTGATTATTAACACATTTGGGACTCCTGTTAATTATTTTCCTCTTGTAAAATACATGTACGTCACAGATATAATCCTTGTTATTGTGTGCTAGCGCTAGCTACTAGTGCTCCATGCTTTCCGCCACAATGTTTTGATTTATTTAGTAAACTGAATAACGCCGCGGCTCGGTTAAGAATGTCCCATCAGTCGTGGAGAAACAGCGATTAACAGGTTTTGACATTTAAAGGCCAAATGACTAAAGATTAATAGAGAAAATAATCAACATATTAATCAGTTGTGAAATGAATGATCAGCTGCAGCCAAGCCCCAGTTTGTTAACTCCATGTTGTTCAATTTTAGCTTGCCCTTCTACTTCCAGCGTCTGTTGTGTGTCTTCGTTGACATGTTGAATGACAGCAAGTCAGCTGAACACGGGGTCAGGGGGAGTTTATACCGTCTGTGTTTCATACAGTAGCCTCATTCTGGTTTCCTCTGATCTCTGGCATGCTAGCCCTGGAGAAAAGAGACGAGACAGACTGATGGAGGGGAAATCTGACGGTAGAGAATACTGAAAGACTTGAAACAGAATAGAGAGAGGGAGGCATCAGGACTCTGCAGAAAATAGAGAGAGGAAATGAAGAGATTTCAGCAGAGATCCCAGCTCATTATGACGTTTTAGAACAAAGACGATGTCTGAGTCCTCCTCCGGGCGACAGTCATTCGTCTCTGGGATGGACACGTCAGACTAAATACAGGAGCAGGAATTCACTGCTCTTCTACCTCATAAACTAGCAAGGCAGGTTAGTAAATATTCACCAAATAGGACGAAGCTCTTCTACCTCCTGTTTTTAGTTACGTGTGTGTTGTTTTGTTCTGGGTGGGTTTAAACGGGTTCTTCAAAGACTAAGTTCTGAAGGCTTCCATGTGGATTTAACTTGAAACTTTGAAAATATGAATGATCCGCAGCTGACATAACTGCTGGAGACAATCATTTATTTCAATAAAAGTTCACATAACACCTTAAATTTCTTTAAAACACGTTATTATTTCTCCCTCATTGACTGTAGAATCTAAGAAACAACAGATGCATTTGTTGGTTTGACTGCTTAACAGTGGTCTCCTGCTTCACTGACTCACTTCACTAATACATTTAGTCACACTTGTGTAAAGCACTATTCCCATGGGACTACTACCAGGGAGCCTCATGTGATGATCCCACCCACACACGTACACACGGGTCTGTGTTGTGTCCTTTCCCCAGATTTACTGACATTATCCCCCAGATGTCATGACAAGAGTCTGTGTCCCATCTGACAGATTTTCAAGATCATAGAGTAAAGCAGTAAATTTGACCGTTCAGCCTCAAGGCCTCTTGAACAAATGGATGTGTGACTATGTAGAGACGTGGATCACAAGAGGATGACACCCCCGCACCCCTCCCGTCCCTACACACACACACACACACACACACACACACACACACACACACACACACACACACACGTACAGATGGAGTAAAGAGCCGCCAGTACCTACTGTGGCTAATATTATCTCATGACCTCTGAGTTTGGGGATGACCATACATATTACAGCCATGGCAGATTCACACAGGATTACGATCACAATTTATGACAAGGTAATACCAGTCCCGTGGGAACAGGGCTAAAGTTACTCGTCTTACTACAACTTGTTGATGTCATGATGTCAGAAATCATGTGTCTACCGACAACGCATACCGTGAATAATCAATCATTCAGATTTCCAACAAAATAACGGAGGTCTCATTTAGAATATGCACAGTAGTTACCCAGTGAAAGCATTTTACAATCAGAAATATAAAATGGACTTGGGTCCATTTTTTTTGTAAAACTATTGACATATCTGTCCCTGAGCTGTTTGTACTAACCCCCCCCCCCAAAAAAAAATATGTGTGTGTGTGTGTGTGTGTGTGTGTGTGTGTGTGTGTGTGTGTGTGTGTGTGTGCACGCATATGCATATCATATATATGTATGTATATATGTGTGTGTATGTATGTGTGTGTAAATATACATACATATGTATCATCATATATACATACATATATGTATAGGACCGATTTAGTACATTTTCCTCCAATATAAAAGATGTATGAGTCTCCCTAAAGACATTTTTTCCTTCAGTTTAGAAAAGAGTGATCATTTAAGTTTGTGAGGCTAATTGTTTAGAATTTGTGGTCTATATTTCACACACACCAGGAAATCTCTGCACCAGAAACCTCACTTTCAAGCATTCTCTAAATATTTTATAGTTTAAAACTTCCCTTAAAGGCTTAAACTGCAAGGCAGTCCCTAGAAATTCTTAAATTCTTGGTATTATGGAAGTGTAGCTTGATATCTGCATCATTATGCATACATGAATGTAGAGCAACCCTGGAGCATCCCCTTCCTCTTGCTCTTCAGAAATTGTTCTCTACATCAGTGATGCCATGTGTATATGTTTGGCCTCTGTTCAAACGGAGTTATTTAATCAAATTTGAAGGCAAAAAACAAAGTTACTTTCAATCCAAGAGAAACCGTCTGCTCAGCAGATGAATATGAAAAGATTTATATCCTGCATCCATGATATTGCTCAGTAAAGCTCAGACTTTCAACTGAAAACAAAACATGAGAATTTAAAGTTAAAGGTGAGGATCAAAGTTGAGCTGTTACCAAGGAGGGCTAAGAATCCAGAAAAGCATGTAATCGGTGGAAAGCGCTCCCAGGTGTAAAGTGCGCGCGCGCGCGCGCGTGTGTGTGTGTGTGTGTGTGTGTGTGTGTGTGTTTGTGTGTGTGGAGGTCAAAATGAGACAGCTATGGAATGTCACGGCCCAGCCTCATACATCATCTTCGATCGGAGCCCGTCAGACTTTCTGTCCTCTCCCCTGCTCTCCTCTCAGATCAGTCTCTATTTGTGTTTCTTTCACACGTGTTGGCTAGAGGGCCGTTTCCATCATGTATGGGTCACAAACCGGCTGCCCACACAGAGACACACACTCACACACAAACACACACACTGAGAGAGCTCTGGTGGTTAATTAAGTAGTTAAATCGATCATTAATAACATTTCCAGTCAGTGGCATAAATACCAGAAGTGCCAGGGGCCACGACACACACACTTAACAAAAGTCAACACATTCTTCTGATGGTTGTGTCGAAAGTAGTGCAGAATTACACTGTTAATGACCTGTGTGTGTGTGTGTGTGTGTGTGTGTGTGTGTGTGTGTGTGTGTGTGTGTGTGTGTGAGAGAGAGAAATCACTGATGTGTGTTAATGGAGTGAACTTAGACAGCCATGCTAATTGTTGTACCGTTGCGTTACTGGGCTTGATAGTGTTTGGTTTGCTCCTGCAGCACATTAATGACATTACCTCCTCCGAGTGCTGCAGCATCCATATTCTCCTCCTCTTCACTTTCTCCATTCAGTCTTTTCCATCCAACCTCCCTCTCGCTCCCTGTCTGTATCATCTCCTCCCCTCCCCTCCCCTTGCTGTCTTCACCTTTATCTTATAAGACACCTTTCATCTTGTTTGCAAGCTCACCTTTTGATCCCCCCACTACACTCCACTCCGCCCCACTTTTGTGCCCCCATCCAAGAGAAGACAGATGCACAACACATGCTGCCAAAGTCTGCTCTCGCTTTCACTCCGCATTCCTTCACTATTATCTTTCAATCAGCTTTGCCTGCTCTCGCTTTCTTTTTTGCTGCTGTCTTCACTTTCTGCCACCTTTTTTCCTTCTCATTTTGGAAGTTGAACTTTATTTCTCATATGTATCCAAACAGCACAATATAGTTTTTGTGTGAATTTATTTCCTCTGTAATGGTGGCACGGTGGTGCAGTGGTCAGCACTGCCCCCTCACAGCAAGAAGGTTCCAGGTTCGAGTCCCGGCTCCATCACAGGATCTTTCTGTGTGAGTCTCCATGTTCTCCCTGTTCCTGTGTGGGTTCTCTCTGGTACTCCAGCTTCCTCCCACAGTCCAAAGACATCAAGAGAGGACGAGGCTGATTGATACTCTAAATTGACTGTAGGTGTGACTGTGAGTGTGAATGGTTGTCTGTCTCTATGTGTTGGTCCTGTGATGGACTGGTGACCTGTCCAGGGTGAACCCCGCCTCTCACCCGAAGGCAGCTGGGATAGGCTCCAGCCCTCCCGTGACCCTTAACAGGTTAAGAGGAAGAAAATGGATGGGTGGATGGATTTCCTCTACACACACACACACACACACACACACACACATACACAACAAATTTTTCAGGATCAGAACTTTAAAATGTGTGCATCAAACCCACTGTGAACTGATGTTTGTTGATTTCGGGGTTGGCTGTCTATTAATAGCAAAAATAATACAAATTTGACCCACTAAATCCAAATGCAGGTAAACATATGGGAATGTTATTGTTAAAAAAAATTCTATAAAAGTGCAAATGATGTTTAAATCTTGCGACTCTACCTACAGCAGCATGGAAAATTCCTATCAGGCAAATTTGTGACAATCTATCATGGACTGGTAGAGGGATGGGTGATGGAGGTCATGTTATTATGGGCACTGAGCTTGGTTCTCCCTTTTACTGATCTATTTCTCTGTCTGTCTGTCTCTCTCTCCCTCTCCCCCCTCTCTCTCTCTCTCACTCCCCAGAGTAAAGAGGTTGGCGTCCAGCTGCAGGAAGACTTGATGAAAGTTCTGAATGAGCTTTACTCGGTAAGAGAAACCACTTGCAGTACAGTCAAAATATCTGAATCTATAATCACCTTTTTCATCTTGTACAGTTCAACAGGGAAGCCCAAAACAAATGTTGTACTGTTTGGACATCAACTCTGTTGTTTTGGTCTTCTCACGCTGTCAGGGGCATCCTAGTTGGTCACACATGTCCACCATTCTGCCAAAGCGCTGAGGCTCAGCGTGTGTTTCTGTCTGTTTGAGCATGTGGACAAAGTTTTGGCGTTGCTTAGCTTCAGCACAGCCAGGCCCATAAAGCGAGTCTTGTAATTACAGTATAGAAAGAGACAGAAATAGATCTGGTTTTACACACGCTCCCGTGCACACTCATAGACAAGCTTGTGTGTCTGAGTGTGTTGAGGCAGGCTTTAGCAGAACAGTGTAATGATGGCTCTGGTGGTGGCCACCAGAATAAGGCTGACTCCTTTCATGTGTTCAACTCTCCGTGTTCAAGTCTTACCGCCTTGTCCAAGCACAACAGCATTTTGCAGTAGACCAGGCTGTGTGTGTGTGTGTGTGTGGGGGGGGGTCATATTGCCAGAAACTTTGCAAACCCCCAGTGCTGGAGTGTCGTGCTGCAACACTTCAGTCTTTTCATGATGAGATTGGTGAGACTTTGGATCCAGAGCCAGAGCTGCAGCATGATGCACATTCATCATGTTTTCATCAACTCTTGTTCCCAGGTGATGAAGACGTACCACATGTACAACACTGACAGCATCAACGCCGAGTCCAAACTGAAGGAGGCCGAGAAGCAGGAGGAGAAGCAGATGGGACGTTCCAGTCGACAAGACGACAGACAGACGCCGCGCTCGCCAGACACCCTGGCCAGCATCAAGGCTGACGAGAAACCCATCCGCCGCTCTAGTGTCAAGAAAATAGAGAAGATGAAGGAGAAGGTAAGAAGGGAAGGCTCCACCTGTTGTCGCACTGACTCACTGTGTGTGCGTCTGATGAATGATTTATGAGCACTTGTCTGGCTGATTGCTAACCTTGTCTTCCACAGCTGGAGCCCGTCACAGCAACATGATTCCCCTCTTCTTATTATCTATAATCAATACTGAGGCGTTTCAGTCTAACCAGTCATATCCCTCTCTCCTTACGTGTTCTTACCTTCCTGTCTACTGTCTCTCTCTCCTATCAGAGACAAGCCAAGTACACAGAGAACAAGCTGAAGGCCATCAAGGCCAGGAATGAGTACCTGCTCGCTCTAGAGGCCACCAATAGCTGCGTCTTCAAATATTACATCCATGACCTCGCTGACATCATTGATGTGAGTTTTCTGTTGCACTGTTGGGATGCTGTGGTGTTGGTGGGGGGGTGTTTTTTTTTCCCCTATTTTTGTTTCTCTAATGAAAAAAAATTGCCGATGCTTTTGCTGTGGTTTGACCAGTAGCCCTGCACGCCCAGCACTCAGCTGCTTCAGTGGCCAGTAGATCAGACTGTGGTTGTACTGGTTGTCTTCCAGTTAAATATCTGGATGTCACCAGACCTTTACTGAGCTTTTTTCATCTGGAAACAACTGTGGATATTCCCTTTTAGTTTCTATGTCTGACATGAACACATTAAGCAGTTTTGGATATCAAAACATTTGACAGCAGCAGGACGAGTGGCACATTTTACCATTTTAACTTACTGGGTCATAGTCATGTTAACTGATCTCAGGTATGCTCAACAGTTGAGCAAAGGAAGCTTCATATTGCAGTTTTAAGCTGGACAAACATTACAGGATAACTGGTCTGATTTGGGATCTGATCAGGCCCCTCAGAGACTTCAGACTCAAGGCTGCTGGCAAATTGTTACCCATTCAAATGAACTGGTAGTGTGAGGGCGTTATGGAACTGAGCTTCCTGATTTGCTAACAGAGCCATTGTTGCTGCCCTGATTTATTTCAAACATGTTTGACATTAATTGGAACGATTAAGTCTTGTCTTTATGAGCAGAATTACGATAGCCAATGAGGAAGCAGTCATGGAGCAGCCAACCATGCCACCAAGCAACGGTAAACTTTGTAGCCCTTAAGGCTAACGTTAGCTAGTGGGCTAAAACTAGGTGAAAACCCAGCCCCAGCTCCTGCTGCATAAGGATTTTTTTGCACTCAACTGACCTGCTTCTATTGTATGTCTCGCTGTGAGGTATCGCGAAAGCAACTGGTTGCACCTTGGAGCTCTATTTAGTCTATATCTGCTTCCTCACGACATCACGTGAGAGTGATGTGAGGTACTATTAGTACCTGTGAACACCTTAGAAGAGTGTGATGCGAACAGATTTGACATTGGTTAAGGTTTGGAGAAGGAACGTCAGAGGGACTGTCCTCAGGCATGTAAGAGCTCCTGACTCTGAGACAATAGGAAAAACAATAAAATTCCTTGAAACCACATTTGCTCTGAACTCTCTCTTTAACTGAATCACAAATGTTTAGGCTCATCTACTTGAAGTCCCTTTGATAACCGATGTCATTTTTCCCCTGAGACAGTTTAAGCCCCCCCCCTTTGAGTGTCACTTTTCGAAGCAGGCTATGTGTTGTGAACATGACTATCCCATCGATCTTTTCATGTTCTACATTTTTTTGTGACAAACCAGGACACAAGTAAGTTTGAGGACTTTCTTCTCGGAACATCTATTTTTGGAACAAATGATCTGTGTGGGATCTTGTAATGTGTGACCTCCCTGTCACTCCTCAGTCATGGAGTGTGTTGGCTAACCCGTTGGCATCAAACATGCAACACCCAGTCAGCCGCTGAAAGCATGAAGGCTGTCCCTCTGATTCAACTCCCGTTAATCTGTCTCACATCACAGAAGTTGCACCATTAATCCCACGAGGGATGTTTGTCATCTGAGACGTTACTGCAGAATAATTCAGAGTACAACCCAGTGAGGTCATCGTAGGAAAGGTCAGCACAGGGACACAAAACTATGACGCATCACTCAGACATGATTTCTTCTCACTTGAGTCTTTCATTGACATCATGGTTTTGCCAGATAAAGGTATGGCATAGTCTGATTCTCAATTGATTAAATGAAAATTTTGATATTGTTAAAATGTAAACAGAGCTAGCAGCATTGATAAAACACATTTTGTATACTCAATAAAGGCAAACTGCATGTCACTGCCTTCTGCTCGCAGACATAGTTTGAAGTTTGACAAAAAGTTTAATTTATTATCCAGACTGAACAGTTAAAATGTAATAATAGGCCAAAGTATCAATACCGAGGTGAAAAGCAGAAAAAATAATTGTAAATAGGAGATGCACCTCATGTACTTGGAGTGAATCCTGATTATTAACTAAACCAGGTTTTCTCAAATATCACTCTAATAAAGTGCATGCAAACATGTCAAATCAGATTATTGCCATTACTAGATTATTTCCAGTTTATCAGATTATTGTGTGAATGTCAACACAATCAGTGGTTCCACATGTGTTTCTGTGCATGCATATTATTGCAGTGCTGTGACCTGGGCTACCACGCCAGCTTACACCGTGCCCTGAGGACCTACCTATCTGCAGAACTGAATGTAGAAGCATCTAAACACACAGGTCTGGAGACACTAGAGGGAGCAGCTGAGAGTCTGGAGCCTAACGGGGACAAACAAAAACTGATGGAGTCCTACAACAACGTCTTCTGCCCCCCAGCTCGCTTTGACTTCCAGTCTCACATGGGAGACACGGTACAGTGCTGCTGTTTTTATGTGTCTTTCGAGCAGCCGTTTGTGTCATGTTTAACTCTGTTGTGTGTGTGTGTGTGTGTGTGTGTAGATGGGTGTGATGTGTGCACAGCAGCCTCTGGAAAGTGAGCTGCTCCAGAGGTGTCAGCAGCTTCAGTCCCGCCTCTCCACACTAAAGATAGAGAACGAAGAGGTGAGATATCCTTCCTCTTCCTCTAAGAACCCGTAAAGCATGTACTTCTCTGACATATCCTCCTTTCATGCTGGTCAGGTTAAGAAGACCATGGAGGCCACTCTGTCCACTATCCAGGACATGGTGACCGTGGAGGACTATGACGTCTCTGAGTGCTTCCATCACAGCAACAGCATGGAGTCGGTCAAGTCCACCTTCAGTGAATCCTATCTTAGCAAGCCCAGCCTTGCGAAGCGACGGGCCAATCAACAGGAGACAGAACAGTTTTACTTTACGGTCCGTGCCAGTTACGTTCATCACTCATAGTCCAGATCATAGTAGGAGAATTACCGTGACCCAGGGCTTGATTTACGGCACTTAGGAGCCGGAGCTGCACATTTTGTGAGTCCCGTGTGTGTCTTTGTGTGTTGTAGAAACTGAAGGAGTTTCTCGAAGGCAGGAATCTGATCACCAAGCTGGAGGCCAAGCATGACCTCATCCAGAAGACCATTGGAGAGAGTGAGTGTCCTTCAGACCTAGTTCTGAATGGGCCGGAGGCGATAGGGAGCAGATTGGAGGGATGCATAAAGTAGTGGGACACATGCAAGAAAGCAGAATGTGTTGAATATATCTGACATTCACCAACTCTGTGTGTGAGTGTATATGTAGGCGAGGTCACACTGACAGTAGCCATATGTGGATGCAGCTGTGCATTTTAAGCGTGAGGATGTGTGTGTTTGTGGGGAGGGGGGGGGGTTCCTCAGGGCCATATGTGTCCATATTTCCACAACCTTGCAGAAAAGCTTTTCCGTAAATTGTGTACATCTGCACGTGTGTGTGTACAAACTTGGGAAGTCTGTTTGTGTGCATTTCCTCATGTGTCCCGTTTCGACTGAAACTGTCTCTCCTCTCTGTCATCCCCGCTCTCCCCTCCCCCACTTCCTGTTTCTACCTCCTTTAGGTCAGAAGACTGACTGTTGCCTTGCCAGGTAGGTGTGGTGAGGGAAGGAAATATGCTCACACACACACACTTTTGAACACATGAACCATAGCAGTCTTCAAGCTTAATTTCTTGGCAACCAGGGCTATTATTTTCTCTTTTAGTGTTTATAGATATTCTCAACACATGTGCAGATATGTACAAATAGAGCATTACCACAGTTGTGTGTGCATAAATAGACTTTCTCTGGAGAGGTAATGACAGAGTGCTGTTTTTCTCTCTCTCTTTCTCTCTCTGTCTCTCTCTCTCTCTCTCCCTCTCTCTTCTGTATAGTGGACGGAGAAACTCAACAGTACGGAAGCAGGTAATTATTCTCTGTTGTAAGTGTGTTTGTGTTTTTGATCCTAATTGGCTGTGAGATACTGATTGTGGCTTTGATTTATATCAGGCTGTGTGTTTGCACTCTGTTCTCATCATGCAGCGTAAATACACACCTTTATCTCAGGTAGAATTTGTGCATTCTCTTCCAAGATGATCACAAACATCACTAATGGGGGACTTTCTTGTTTGTGGTGCCCCCTTATGGCTACTTTATGTCATGGGCATCAGTTTGCAGAGAAATCATTTAATTGTTCATTTCAGATGTTCGATTTTTTTCTCAAAATATATGTATAAACAAAACACCACTGGTTTCACATATCGATGGGTTCATCCAGTTCACATTCCACTCTCTCACCTCCTAAAGATTTCTGGAAACCCCAAACAAAGGAAAAGCTCTGTCTCCTAGCAACAGCTGGGTACTGCGCCCACCCTCTCTTCCCCCCGTCTCTGATACCCCTTCCTCTTACATGTGTGTACTGATGCATGTGCAGACCTGTATTTGTGTGTGTTAAATCCTCCTGTCAAGAAGAGCACTGTGTTTTTCTGTCACACTGGTCTGTCGTCACCTACTGGGAGTCATTTGTGTCATCCCTTTATTTTAGGACTCAGGTGAAGCCATCCCACTCATGGTTGAGAGCTGCATCCGCTTCATCAGTCACCATGGTGAGGAAATTCTCCAGTGACGTGATAGGTTTAGCTGCACTTTTGCTCTTTGCTGATTGGTTGCATTGTTGTGTTGTGTGAAATTGGGTCTGGATCAAATTAAAATTGGGATTCTACCAGAAGATCCTCCATTAAATATAAAATCAAGAGGTTTAATATGTGTTTATGTGTGTGCAGGTCTGCAGCACGAGGGCATCTTCAGAGTATCAGGCTCTCAGGTGGAAGTCAATGACATCAAGAATGCATTTGAGCGAGGTAGGATGATAATACAGCACAAAATATGAGCATATTAAACAGAATATGTTTGGTTTTACCCCTTCCTCTTCCTTCTTTGTCTTCTCATCCGGGCGTAGGCGAGGACCCGCTGGCTGGGGACCAGAATGACCACGACATGGACTCGATTGCTGGTGTCCTCAAGCTTTACTTCAGAGGACTGGACCACGCCCTCTTTCCTAAGGAAGTCTTTCATGACCTCATATCCTGTGTCTGTGAGTGTCATATCTCTTTGTGTGTCTGCTTTATTTTTATGAGCTTCATTGTGTGAGTAATCTCACGGGTGTCGGGGTTTTTCTCAGCTATGGAGAGTCTCCAGGAGCGGGCTGTACACATTAAGAAAGTTCTGCAGTCTCTGCCAAGCAAAACCATCATCATCATGAGATATCTGTTTGCCTTCCTTAACCAGTGAGTAGCAATACACACGCACACACACGCACACACACTCACGCACAGTGGCGGCCCTAAGCAATTTGGTGCCCCAGGCAAGATTTTTCCTGGAACCCCCAGGCCGTGGTCGTGATGCGCAACGCACTGGCCACGCAGAGGCTTGGCTATATGACTTGGCTGTATGGCTTAATGTCTCACACATATTTTCACAAACATTCGAGTCAAATAAAGACGTATCAGTTCAACCAATACAAATGTTTGGTCGTCGCTCGCCGGCGCCCCCCCTCCCTCTTTTTTGTTTTGTTTTGAAACAGTAGTTACGGCTGCAATATGAGTTGTTCTTCCTGACCTGATTGGTGTAAAACAAAACAATTCTCTGGAATTCCCGATACAATGTTTAAAAGTTTATTTTGCCGTAAAACATGTGACAGTTAGTAATCTTTATATTTTAGGCTCAGGCCTGAGATTCAGATGTGCAAAATGCTTTAAAAAAAATGCACATTTGGTTGCTGCTACCTACCTACGTCAGTATCAAAACTGTTTTTAAAAAAAAGATGTTGTAAGACAGTATCAAATCATGCTCCGCTTATTCTTACACTCCATATTGGGTGAGCTGTGGTGTAATATAAATGGGAACATTGGTCGATCGAGTAATCTTCCTGCCACTCAAACATTAAATGCAAAGTTCTCAAGACAATTGAACCGTGTGAATGTGCCAGAACAAACTACAAAGTGCATAAACTTTCATTCAGTAACTCTTTACCCATCTCACACTTGAATAAATATGAAATTAGTATCATGATCACCAGGATTTCACACATCAGATCCAAACATCCGTTTAGCCTTCATGGAAAGTCAAGCAGTTGCCCCCTTGGGATTAGTTTTACTGCTCCTTCACTCCAGGAAGTTTTCCTCTTCCTTCTAGTCGGGTTTATTTGTGTAACCAAGTATCACATTCAGACATGCTCTCGCTACACACCAGCTCTCTGAAAGACCAAGGACAAAGACAATAGCACACAAGGGAGGATATGCAGAAGCATCAGGGTAAGCGATTGAAGGAAGAGAGACCCCCACCCCCCGCCTCTGACGGTTGGGGGTCCATAAGGAGCCAAAGGTGGGCCTGTGTCTCTTTTTTTTAATCCACCAAAAAATGATATAATAAATGTTTTCTTTTTCTGCATTTGAACTTTGTTTGATTGGGCGACTGTCCATACACTATGAAAGATGGATACACACAACTTCCAAGTTGTCCAGCCCCCCCCCCCCTCAAAAAAAAATCCACAACGGGGTCTGTAGAGAAAGAAAAGAGGAGTGAAAAAGAACAAGGATGAGAAACGTGAGACTCCTGGGTAAACCAAGTGGTCCAAGACGACTCATGAGGAGACAAAAGGGGGAGCCTCCTCCCT
This sequence comes from Aulostomus chinensis, assembly GCF_037954235.1. NCBI lineage: Eukaryota > Metazoa > Chordata > Actinopteri > Syngnathiformes > Aulostomidae > Aulostomus > Aulostomus chinensis. The sequence goes on from NC_141322.1 coordinate 16,042,390, forward strand.
TGGTGAACTGATTTACACTCACCACGATGACCCTGCTACCTCTCACCTTCTGTTTCCTTTCCACCCAGTCTGTCTCAGTACAGCGAGGAGAACATGATGGACCCCTACAATCTGGCCATCTGTTTCGGTCCCACCCTGATGTCTGTCCCAGAGGGCCACGACCAGGTCTCCTGCCAGGCCCACGTCAACGAGCTCATTAAAACCATCATCATCCACCATGACACCATCTTCCCGGGACAGCAGGACCTGCAGGGCCCCATCTACACCATTCCTGGAACTGGTGATGACTTCTGGTGAGGCCTTGGGTGTGTGTGTGGGTGTGGGTGTGGGTGTGGGTGTGGGTGTGTGTGTGTGGGTGTGGGTGTGGGTGTGCTTCATGTTGGGTAGAAACTTCTTATTTCAACAATGAGGGCAGGGATGTCTTGTTTGAGGCAGGGAGTCTGCTGATTTAAGGGCTGCTGTGAAGGGATGTTGGGGCTTAGATTGGTCTTCAAGAGGGCCAGGAGGCCACGAGGATCAGATTACCCCCCCTCCCTCCAAAAAAAAATCACATGGGAGATAGAAGTAGCGCCTGACTACGCCAGCCTGGAACAATCCTGCATGCACAATGCACACACACTGTGAATTAGACTATAACAACAATCCACAGCAGCAGTTATTGTGATTACTTCCAGTCACTTCAGTTCGTAACTCTCAGAGAAGCAGAATTGCAGAGAGTACACAAAAAATATCACACTGAGGAGAAGCTTGTGTTCTCATTTTTTTCTTTCAACGCATGTGGAAGGTATTTACTGTTTACTCAGTATATCAAAGCCCGCATAATGAATAAATGAAGCGTAACTGAAAGGATTTGCTTTACATCCCATCAGGTGAAATTACAAGAAACAAAAGTATATACAATCTAGAAAGCACTCAGTGAGCAAATTCCTCTGCTAAGGCCAACTTTTGATGTGTAAGTAAAGCTGCAGGCAGTGATAAGCAGAGCAAGACTGTGTGGTTGTTCCTTAAAGCGGGAGGGTGGTGAAACCTGATAATATTTGAATTTCGCTTGAAGAAGCAGACTAATGAGCTCACTGTGGTGCAAATATGTCTTGCTACGTCCAGCGGGTGGTGCTACAGAAGACATATGCAGCTGTGCTCCACCTGCAGGCAGCGCAGTGTCATTTTAACGTAGCTCAAATGAGAGCTGTTACTTCCTGTAAACTGCTGGGTGGCGCTATGACTTAAATTCAGCTTTTGCGTGTCTTCAGGCTGGTTCCATTAACTACAGTTTTGGATTTTATTGCAAACATCAAAATTAGCCCCATCACCATGGTAACACAGTTCAATGAAAACTCTTTCAACGGTAGCCTCACACCATTTTTGTTAGAGGTTTCTGTTTCAGTTTGAGATGCATGCACTGGAGGAGTGCATCCAGGTGTTCAATTAAATCTCACATAATTTCCTGTTGCCACTAGGTGGTGCTGTGTCTTTCTGCTCTGAAAATTAATGGATGCGTCCCCTGCCCATACTACCCCTCTTCAGCATGTTTTGTCAATATCGGTTTTCATCGTTGTAATTCATTTATGTTTATAATGAACATTAACAAAGAGGGCAAACACACACAAAATGACAAATGAAGTTGGAGACGAAGCAAAACTCTTTCCAACGTAAAACACATCACGCCTACAAACATTGGTTCACATGATTTATCCAAATATGAGGAGATATGTAGGAAGGGAAACTCCAAAACATGTAAATAATAATGAAATATATATTTTTTGTAATTATGATCAATTTTGAATAATCCTGCAGACAGACAGACAAACACCAGTGAAAACTTGACCTCTTGGTGGTGACCTTTGCACCCACACTGTCTCTCCTCATCAACATGTTGAATAATAAATTCTTGGCAAGCACTGTAAAAGTTTGCGTAGGTTTCTGACCCCGGCACTTGGAGGCGGTGGCGTGCGTGTGTGAATGAACAGAAGAACATGAGCTCAGACTGTGACTCATCGACACTCCGGTCGGTTTTAACCTCATCTGCCCTCCGTGTCTCCTGCAGTGACAGTCCACACTGTGAGCCCCCTCTTGTGGAGGAGCCGGCGCCTGACACCGTGTCTGTCAGCCAGATGAACAGCGAGGATGGTGCATAACACACACTTACACACTCATGAATAGATACAGGAAATGGATTTTATAAACTTGAAGCACATTTGCACCAGTTTATGAGATCTCACCCTGCTTTTCTCACCAGTTACCACAGCTTAAACCTTTTCACCAGCTCACACACTGCTCCCTAATCATGCTGCTTTGGCATTTTTTTTAACATTTGTCACCAAATACTGCAGCACTAACCAGCTCTGCATTACTCTGGCTTCTTCTTTCTTTTCTCTCCTGTTTGCTGCTTCCCCCTCCCTACCCGTCCCCCTCCCTGTTTCCCCGCCGCTTCCTGTCCTTGTCCACCCTCTGAACGTCAGGCTCCTTGGCTGTTTCAGAGTCCGACCCAATCGAAGCCATCGCTCGGTTCGACTACTCCGGCCGCACCAGTCGAGAGCTGTCATTCAAGAAGGGCGCCTCTTTGCTTCTGTACCAGCGAGCCTCTGACGACTGGTGGGAGGGGCGACACAACGGAGTGGACGGACTGGTGCCGCACCAGTATATTGTGGTCCAAGACATGTAAGACGTGGTCCAGTCACAAACATTGATCCAGGATCAGATAAAAAAAACATTTAAAAAAAAAAAAAAACCTTGAAGGGGAACTTCCAGTGTTTGTCAGACAGGGTCACATTAGTCACATAGTTTTGTCTCATATTCATATTTACGTTTACTTAATGACCGTATCTGTTGATCTAACTGGAAATAAGTTTGGAAATCCCCACAGTTACAACAACAGACTGATCAACTTCCTGTTAACCCACATATTCATGCAGGCGCAGTGGTTTATTCGCATTTAAATGATATTTGAGTGAGTGCTAGATCAGTAATCTGCTTACAAGTGTTGAAAAATTTGAATGACATAGATGTTAGACAGCTGCTGTACAACAAAGGGAGATCTTTAACGTAAAGATATGAAGCTGGTGAATAAAAAGACACAAAATCAAAAGATACTGTTGCTTATCATTTGAGTAAATCACTGTTTACGTCAGGAATGAGTTTTGTTTTTTTAATATTTTATTTACTGCGGCAAAAATCTGTCCTTCATCACTAATTAGACACGTCAGGTTTTTCTCAAAAGTAACTTGTCAACATCAGAACCAGTCCCCGTTTTTACTGGTACAAGATGGAGCACAACAGTGATTTATAAACCACCATTTGATGGTTTCAGGTCTGACGGGGGTCGGGGAAGTCCTAAACCTGACGTGGACTCCAGGGACCTGCTAGAAGAGAGAGTGTCCACTAGAGGCAGCGTCTCATCTCCTACTGGAGCTCATGTGGCCGACGTCTACCTGGCAAACCTCAACAAGTGTGTCTAACGGAATTATATATCACATTAATAATTAGATTGTATTATATCCTTAAGCAAAAAACAATTATTGAACAATATTCCTTGTGATTTTTGTGCTTTGTTTGTGTATTTGGAGTCATTGTAGAGAGGTGGGGCAAACTGCCGCCCCACAATTGATGAATGAATCTAAAAAGCATTTAAGTCTAAACATTTTGAATGCTTGCTTCACTTCTTCTATGATATATTTAAATCCAAAGTAATATTAACATTAAAGGGACGAAAAAAAAACAGGAAAAAGTGTTTTAATAAATATTCCTAACTATACAATTCTATCCCAGTTTCTTGACGATTGAAAGGCTTTAATTTTAGTCCACATATGGATGCGCCGGTAGTCCTGACCAGTAGCTTTGAGACTTGCTGAAAATTCCTAAAAATAAAATTTATACAACTGCAACACTCTAGAAATGTGTTGATTTAGCAGTGAAAACTTCTAATGCGAGAAAAAGAAATGTATTTCCTGGATGGATGTCAACAAAATCTTTTGCATGTATGCATGTATATTATATTGGATGTTGGACAAAATGATTTCAGGATGTTTCTGGTCTCTGACTATTAGAACTGATTCTGCTGAATGGCCCTTAAAGACTGACTGACCTTACAACCCAACACAATAAGTAATTAAGAAATGCTTTTTCTCTCAATCAGGATGAGGAAACGTCCAGAGTCTGGGAGCATCCGAAGAACATTCCGGAGCTCGGAAAGTGACAGTACAAGTCCGGGTGCCAGCGGAGGAGGGGGAGGAGGGGGAGGTGGAGGGGTGAGAACAGCTTCTCTTCCTGTTGGGGGACCACTGGTGAAAGAGTCTGGAGACAAGCGACCTGTTAGTGCTCACAGCATCCTCAATTCAGTCACTCGCCACTCCTCACTGAAGACCAAGGTACTGAGACATCCACACGCAAACAGACTTTAGATTAACATTTTAAGAACATTTAATAAAGGCAGCGATGATCTTTTAGGTGGAGAGTCCTCAGTTACGTAAGACGACTCCAGCAGGGCGCTCCAAGAGCTTCAGCAACCACAGACCATTGGAGCCAGAGGTGATAGCCCAGGTGGAGCACAGCTCCCAGGTACGACTGTCCGCTCAGACACGTGTCACCTGTGTGTGCTTGGTTGTGCTGTATTTGATGGCTGCCTCGTGTGTTGCAGGACATCGAGGCAGCAATGAGTTCTGCCCTGAGTGAGCTCAGGGAACTGGAGAGACAAAGCACCTCCAAACACACCCCTGATGTGGTCCTAGACACACTGGAGCAGCTGAAAGGTGTGGGTGGTGGAGGAGGAGGAGCCTCAGAGCCCTCCAGTCCACTCCACTCTCGTCTGCTGCGGGACAGCGAGGGGGGCTCCTCTCATGCTCACCCACTTCAGCGTAGCGCCTCCTCAGCTAGCGATGTGCCCTCCACCTTCAGACCCGCTAAGAGCCAGCCACGGAGCCCCCTGCCCTCTGCTACGTCACCGTCTCTCTCCTCCTCCTCACTCTCCTCATCTGTACCTTCCTTCAGGGAGTTGCGCCCCCCAGCAACAAGGCCCAAGCCGGTGGTCTTCCCAAAGAGTGGAGGGAGCGGCAGTCCAGCCATGGGTTCACCAACCTCTACTGTGCCCCCAACACCTCCACCTCCACCTGTGGGCCACACACACTCCCTTCCCCACACCCCTCCTCCTCCGCCTCCACCTCAGTCTAATGACAAATCCTGTCCGGCTTAGGACCCCCTCATCTTCCTCCCCTCGGGCTCGAAGCTGAACAACACTGATTCTTATGAACTAAAACAGCTCTTCTAGCAGGTGCTGAAGCACTCCGTTTGTTTCGCATCCCTAACCCTCAACTTGCGTGTAGCATTCACTCACAAGGCCCGCACACGACACCATGTTCCCCTTTAGAGAGTCAAGATCTGCTGCTCTGCTCACTACAGCCAACAATCACAGAGCGTAGATGATTCGTCTTTGAGATTCCACTGAATTTTAAAGTCTTTTTCAGGGGAACAGGACTCAGGATGGACACCTATAGACCTATTAGCACCTGTAGCTTACACACACACACAATAGTGGGAAATCGTGTTTGAGTGAGCGTGTAAAAACTTGCCTTTACACACAGATCTAAGTGAGGAACAAAAAGCACTGTTTTGATTTTGTATTGGAGCTTTTTAACAGCCTCCCCCTCCCACTTCCTCTCCATGACTACCGGAGCGGAGGTGATGGATTCCTATGAACAGACTGTGAAATGTTAAAGCTCTCTTTGTGTACAAATGACACACACACACACACACACACACTGTCTTGCTGCTTCAGAAGTGGAAGACTAAAAGATACACGGGGACTTTTTTGGAGAGGATGAAAGAAAACTGGGCCAAATATTGGTGTGAGTCATGTGATCAAGAGCTTTATTTTATCTTGTCCTCCAGCATCACTAATATCGGTGATGTTCCTTTTTTTAAAAATTAGAATAAAACATGGCCATCAGAAATTCTAAAACCATAAACATATATATATATATACTTGTATATATATAGAGAGAGCAATAAGAATAATAAACGCTGGTAGTTTGAGGCATTATGCTGCTTTTCTCCTGCAGCTCTATTTACGTGTGTAGGGGACCACTGAAACCCAGCATTTTTGATATGTAATGTTACACACACGCACACGTCCTCTAAAGCTGTGTGTGTGTGTGGTGTTTTGTGGCAGCTAAACACCTTTCAGGTTTTACCTTGCATGCTGTGGCCATAGAAAGCAGCCGCAATGGCAAGATGGCTGACTGCATCCATTAATGTATCTGCAATACCAGCTTTAGGACAAAAAAACAAAAAAAACAACAGTTACAGCTTGCTCCTTTAACTGCGGTATATTCTTCAGACTTTACAGTTTAAAAAAAAAAAGAGTTTAATTATCCTAATGGTGTGTATGTATGTTTATTAATCATGATGATAACTGGAAGCTGAGGATCCTCTGGAGTGTGTTTAGATGGAAGCACAACCGACCACCTCATCTGATGAATTCTTAAACAACTTTGTTTTGTTTTATTTCCCTGCAGTTGTTTGTTAATGGTAAAATGTGGAATTGTGTAGCCATCTGGGTGTATGCATGTGTGTGGGCGCCTATGTGAGCATGCATGGATGTAGTGTGTGTATGTACCCCACACAATAACACACAAGAGAATTGTAGTGCCACATTCTGGAGTAGCCTCAGTGCGGATATACATTGCACCAGAAGCTTTCAGGGCGAGCAGTTACAGGAACTAGCCACCGGGGGAGCTAATCTACACAACTGAGAAAGTTTCTACTCTGATTAAGGCACTACAACGGTTCCTCATAACTGAGGCTCCTGGGGCTAAAATGGTTGCCAGTTCCTTCAGTCCACATACGGAAAAAAGGTGGGGGTTTTTTCCCATCGAACAGAAACTATGAAAAGTTGCACCACTCTGAAAGCGCCTTCTGTGTGCGTTTGGCTGAATAAAAGGCGGGACGCGGCGACACCTCCAAGCACTTACATCCACCACAGGACTCACCTGATTTGTTTGTTTGTCCATTTATCTGCAGGATTAAGTTCACGGCCTATTTTCATGAAACCTTTTTGGTCCCGTTAAATTTTGGGGGTGATTCCATTGTAACTCACCAAAACCTCATGAGTGCCCTCATCGATTGTTGAAGCACCTACGATATTTGATCTGGTTATGATTTGGAAATACGTGAATAATTTGGCCGATTCATGACATTCTATCTCAGAATTCCAACATTCCACGCTGCATTCCTGTATGCTCTCCACCAGGTTATGAATTATAAATTGTAAATTTCTTTTGTTAGGTTTTTGTTTTTGTTATTTTTATTCTCTGTATATTGTTGGTGTATTATTTGGCATATTTGTGTTGCTCTTACCTCATCATGACAACTGGAGGGAGTGTGTGTGCGTGTGTGGTGACACATGAACATCAAAACACTCTCACACTCACACACACACACTTACACACACTCACACACTCTCACACACTCTCACACACTCTCACACAACATGGATGTGGGTGGTTGGTGTGTTTCTGTGATCTCAAATCAATCATTGTGCACTTGAACAACTTGGCTTGCGTGTGGACTAACTGTGTGGGGATGATTTGTCCAAACTGAATATTGTTAAATATGCATTTGTGTCTATTTGAAAAACAGCAGAACTACAAAAAAAAAACCAAAAAAAAAAACAAAACCCAACAACAACAAAAAAAAACAAAAACAAACCAAGACTGTAATGTCAAATCTATTTATAGTTGTCTTTGTATTACTGGAGAATCCTGTGTTCAGGTGTACTTTGTATATACAATGTTGTACATTACAGAGGTACACTCTTTTTTTGGTACAATATTGTACAGTAATATCAATAGTCGTTTAATCAAATAGGCCTTATATAATTCTGTGTAGTTCTTGTAGTAGATTCTTTTTTAATAAACATTGCTTGCTATAAACCGTGTTAACTTCTTTGATTTTACTGAAATTAAAGGAGTATTTATTGAAATATCAATGAACTAAAATGACCTACATGATAGACTGTATGTTTTGCAGACATGAAGGGAATTCAATGAAAAAAAACACAACTCAAGCTGTTACTGATGACATTGAATATGCACAAAAATGTGCTTTGTCTGAACATGATGTCACATTCAAGATGACCCCTGACCTTTTAAATATAAAATGTCATCGTTTCGTTCTATTCGACATTTGTGGGAAGTTTTGTCATCTATATCTTTAAGTGAATTCCAGAGTTGTGGCCAGAGATGTATTTTTAACTTTGAAAATATAAATTGAATGACATCATCCTTCAGTCCATGTGAACATTTGTGACCAGTTTTAAGAAATTTCCCCAAGGAATTCCTGAGTTATCACATGTATAAGAGGGGACACTGACCTCGACCTTTGACCATCAATTTTTCTTCGGTTTGTCTGTGTTCCAGTGGACATTATTGGTAAACTCAAAGCCATTTCCTCTGTGTGTTCCTGAGATGTTACAAGAATGAGAATTGGATGAATGGAAAACCTCAAAGCGTTCGGCTTGGTAGATAAAGTAAAAATATGTCTTGTTAACACTCGAGATGTGAAAATGCAATATCGATGATTGACATTGGAGGAACAGCCAAGTCGCTAACGGGTCGATGCTTTGCCACAGTATTTATTCAATGTTCATATTTTTACATTAAGCTTTTCTAAACATGACCTTGTTGAAGGGGATTTATTTCAATGAAGGAATTATACTTTACAATGCACTCATTTGAGGCGGGTGCGGTAGAGAGTACAGTTCCTTCATTTTAGTAAGTAATCCTCATGATAATGATCCAAGTTGTCATTTCTACCCAAAACTTTCAAGGGCAATAAGAGGCTAAATGACTCAACCTGACTCTTCTTCAGCAGTGAAGACCTCAACATTTACGTTTACCATAATTTGATACTCTACTTCATTTTTCATGTCAGAAGACTGTAGTGTTTCATTTTTAATTGACTGTGGGGGAAGTCTGGTCAGTTTGCAGCTGAATTCCTGTTATTTTTCTTATCAGGAAGCAGACACAGAGTCTTTACTTGGATGAGATACTTCCAGTTTTTTGTTTTTTTTTTACTGACTGGTTCTGCAGTCTCAAGACAGCTCACCGTCTCTGTCTCTGTCACTGGGTGTGAAGTATCTGTCCTTTCAGCTGTAATAAACAAGAAAAACACAAGTTAACCTGCTCAGGTTTTGTTGAAGAGAAACCTTCTTACACACACACACACACACACACACACACACACACACACACACACAATAGTATTGACACATATGGATAACAATCACCAGAAATGAGAATCTGCTACACCAAACACCAACCCCAAACCTCATTTTTTGTGAAGTGGGGACAGGAAGTCCCAGTTGTGACCATGACCTTTTAAAAGCAGTGAACAACTAGTGAGCTACCCTGCAGGGGTTTTTGCCATGTCTGGATTTCAGGGTTCTTTTTAATTTTGTATATATTTTTTATCCATAATTCTTTTATCTATGAATTGCCTTCATATCCAAACAAACCTGATTCTACATCATCATCATCATGAACTAATTTATATTTTTGAATAACTTTTAGACAATTTTCACGTACATGAATTCTGCCTGCCGGCACGGTGGTGCAGTGGTTAGCACTGTCGCCTCACAGCAAGAAAGTTCCAGGCTCCAGCACGCAATCGTTCTGTGTGGAGTTTGCATGTCTCTTAGACATTTTAACACCTCGCGCTGTGATAACTGGAAAAGCGAACAAACAAGTCCGCCCTCATTATTCCCTGGTAGCAGGCTGGAAAAAAAAAATTGGGGGTGTGCGGGGGGGGGGGGGGCTATACATGGATTTGGGCTCTCGGAGATCCGGAGGGCCCCCCTGTCTCCGGGCTACGCACCTGCGATCTTGTCAACGCAGCGAACCCAGGTTCATCCTGATTGTCAAAAAAACAAGCCCGCTCCCTCGGAATGATTCTGTCTCGCTCTGCATTTCCGCCACCAGCCGTACAGCCCACACACTTCCTCCATCAGACAACGCTGCCTGCTGCTGCTGCGTTTAGGAGAGAACTTTTTCTCTTCCCGAAGTACTGAACTTTCCTGATTGTCGTGGAGAGCGGGGTGTCCCAGCAGCTACTCTACCTGCTCTCTCGCTCTCTCTCTCTCTCTCTCTCTCTCTCGCTCTCTCTCTCTCTCCGCGGAAGTGTGTGTTGATGTTTTTCTGACAAGTGCCTTCACTGCCGCGCGGAACGGTTTGAGAGACCAGTATTTATTTATTTATGTGTTTTAATTATTATGATCTTAACTTCACTGGATTCAAAACGGAACTACGACGGCAGATGCTCCACGAACAGGTTTCAAGTTAGCTTAAATTACCGAGGGCTAACTGCAGCTCAGCTAAGCTAACATACGGCTAACATTTCATGCATGTAAATTAATTCGTTAAATTGTTACTCATGAAGGAAAGTGGTGTAAATAAATGAGGTGATGTCATAGTGAGTAGTCAATAACCGTCGGCTGTTTTGGCTCAAATCACGACGCATGTCTACGAAGCTGACAGTTTGTTGTTGTGCACAGGTATTTTACCGTCTAAGCTAGTTCTCGGAATGTAAATTAATCAGCAACTTTGTGGTGCCAAATTCTGTATTTTCCGTCCCTGCCAATGGTTTTCTAACTCTGTGCGTCTTCCTCCCAGTATGTCAGGGATGACAGCCAGTACAGCCAGTTACCTGTGGTCTCTACAGGATGTCCTGGGACAGGGGGCAACTGCCAGCGTCTACAAGGCCCGGAACAAGGTAGCCGTTCAGACTGTCAATTTGCTTTTACTCATTTGCATCATCGCTACTTATTGACTCAGAAGATTACATTGTTCACATGTAAGTGTGTGTGTGTGTGTGTGTGTGCGCGCGCGCGCAGAGGACAGGTGAGCTGGTAGCCCTGAAGGTGTTTAACGTGGCCAGCTACAACAGACCCCTTGAGGTCCAGATGAGGGAGTTTGAGATGCTGAGGAAGCTCAACCACAGCAACATTGTCAGGCTCTTCACTGTGGAGGAGGTAACCCCCCCCCCCCCCCATGGCTTCTATGTCACAACTTTCTTTGTTCTTGTTTATTTTTAGCATGACGATATTTATTGTCAGTCACAACCTCTGTAGTTCCTTTTAGCTACTTGTTATCAATCGCCATTATTAAACCATAAAGCTGTAACCATAAGCATAAAGGCTTCAGAATGAATGAGCTCTGTATTTACGGATATCATTTATGGCCAAGAACAAAACGTTAAGATATATCAAGCTAGCGTGAACCGCAGACATTTCAGGTATTGAATCAAAAGCCAAACCCCACTGTCTTTGAGACAAGGGAACTGGATGCTCAACAATCCTGACTTGTTTCCAGGTCTTAAGACTCATTCCTGCGCTACTCTATGGGGATGATGTTGCCTCATCTTCTAATCTTTCTCTTTCTAGCTTCCCTCGAAGCAGAAGGTTCTGGTGATGGAATATTGTTCGGGAGGAAGTTTGCTCAGCCTCCTGGAGGAGCCAGAAAACGCCTTTGGCCTTCCTGAAACTGAGTTTCTCACCGTACTGCAGTGTGTTGGTGGGTGAGTGTATTTGGTATTTTTTCATCGTTTCTTGTGCCTAAACTGAAGTATTCCTCCCTCTGTTCTCAGTGAAAGGAATGAACCACCTGCGAGAAAACGGAGTGGTACACCGGGACATTAAACCGGGCAACATCATGCGGCAGGTTGGGGAGGACGGCAGGTCAGTCTATAAGCTGACTGACTTCGGAGCAGCAAGAGAGCTGGAGGATGATGAGAAGTTCATGTCCGTCTACGGAACTGAAGAGTATCTGGTAATTTGAAGCAGTGACTCAGACAGTGCTTGAATGCAGGTCTCTACTAGGACTGGGCCAGTTTAAAGAGGGTGGAGGTTTCATATTAAACAAAAAAACAGCCTAAACTGATGTAGTGAATTTCACCACCGGACGTCAATCTTGTCTGTTCAAGATTTTAAGTGAATAGGAATCTAGTAGCGACTCCGGTCCACTAGATGGCAGTAATAAATCTATATGCGGGTTTGACAAATGCCATTCACTTCTTAACTGCCAGAAGAAGCACGTGACAGGGTAACACAGTTAGCACAGCGGATCAACAGTTTTGAATTTTGTATTTTGTATTTCTTGTGAGCCACGACGACATTTTAAATGTCCCTCCTGAACTGGTTGGACAAAATACAGTTTAGTTTTGTAACCTGAAACAGTAAATCCAAAAGCAGCCCAAGTCGAGTCTCCATCAAGGCTGCACGCACTTTTAACCACATTTTTTTCAGTTGCATTGAAGTATGGCTTGAGTATGGCTAAGTCTCGAAAAAATACAAATAATCTGCAAGGTTATGAATGAAAAACGTATAATGTGACCATAAGCAAGCATGGTGATGGCATGCATGGATTTCCCTCCACTGTACGGCCCACTCGGCTCCTCTGCTGTCATCCCCACGACACTGCCTCTCACAGATATTTTCCATATTTTGCTTTAATAATGGGCTATTATAACATTATTTCATGCCTTTACAAATGCCATTTTTCCCAGATCTGCCACCATATTTGATGGCCCACGTCCCATCCCTCCACCAAGGTTTTTGAAAATAGATCTCATAGTTTTTACATAACCTTGATGACCAGCCAACCAACAGTCGCTATTTCCTAGTCAAGTCTTAATCTTTTTCACAATTGTTTCTTTTTATACTCAGCATGCTGACTGTCTACGGCTGTCCTTTCCTATTCTGTTCATTGAAAAAACAAAACATTTCCACATTCTGAACTCAGATGAGAGTCTTTGTGTGGTTGCTGGCCTGGCATGTAAGCCAGCTTTGTATTTGAAGCTGCATCATCTCAGAATGAAAATCCTTACAGACCCTGTGGGGTTCAGAGCCTGAGATCTAATAGTGACTCGAAATAGCTTGCCTTGGGAGCCCTCTAGTGGACAGAAGATGAAGAGAGTATGCAAACTGTGGATGTAATGTTTTCTGTTTGTCAATAGCAGTTGGCCGTAAATAGCGTGCTCCATTTTCACAAAGTTTATTGAGAGAGAACAACATGGGAATAAGGAAAATCATTTAAAAGTTTGGGCTGTGGGTGTGTTACTTTTCAGCACGCTTCAAATGTTTAAAAGATGCTGCGTGATACCCAGCAGGGGGGAAATGTCAGGGAGGAACACTGCTTTCACTTGAAAAAGATAATTCTCTGGAGAACAGATCTTGCAGTTGAAAGCAGGTTTGTATATCCACCTGTGCTGTGTGTGTGTGTGTGTGTGTGTGTGTGTGTGTGTGTGTGTGTGTGTGTGTAGCACCCAGACATGTACGAGCGTGCAGTGCTCCGTAAGCCAATTCAGAAGGCCTACGGAGTGAGCGTTGACCTGTGGAGTATCGGTGTGACATTTTACCACGCTGCTACGGGGAGTCTTCCTTTCTCACCGTACGGAGGACCCCGCAGGAACAAGCAAACCATGTAAGTCCCTGCTTATGAAAGGAGCTAAATAAATACATATTTGATTTTTATGATCATCATCCATCTGCCTTGCTTTTGTTTTGTTTTGTGCAGGTACAAAATCACTACAGAGAAACCTATGGGAGCGATAGCTGGAATACAGCGGGCCGACAACGGACCGATAGAGTGGATCTACAAGCTACCCCACAACTGTCAGCTGTCACAGTAGGTCACTTCCTGGAGAGTGCTTGTGTGCATCAGTGTTATTATATCACTAGATTAGGTATTTTGAATTTTTTTCTTGACCACTTCCATGTCTGGGTCCCTTTCTGTCTCTCTTCAGGGGTCTGAAGGGGCATCTGGTCCCGGTACTTGCAGGTATACTGGAGGCCAGTCAGGAGAGGTGTTGGGGTTTTGACCAGTTCTTCACAGCCACTACAGACATTCTGCAGAGGCAGCCAGTCCACCTCTTTGTTCTGCAGCAGGCTACAGTGCACTGTATCTACATACACCATTATAACATGTAAGTCTGTAGGAAGGTCCCAGGTTGGATCCTGGGCTGTGCCAGGTCACTCCTGTGTGCAGTTTGCACATTGTACCTGTGTCTGTGTGAATGTTCTCCACATGCTCTGGGTTCCACAGCCACCAAAGGCACGTATGTAGACTCCTGCCCTGGGAATAAGATTTGCAGTGAATAGGATGCAGATGATGAATTTTGATGCATTCTGTACAGCAGGGCTGCCACAATTGGCAAAATAATATCTAAGTGTTCTCTTTGAATATTGAAAAATATTTATTATTATTCAAGTATGTATAATTTGGTGGCACGGTGGTGCAGTGGTCAGCACTGTCCCCTCACAGCAAGAAGGTTCCAGGTTCAAGTCCCGGCTCCATCACAGGATCTTCCTGTGTGGAGTCTCCATGTTCTCCCTGTTCCTGTGTGGGTTTTCTCTGGTACTCCAGCTTCCTCCCACAGTCCAAAGACATCAAGAGGGGACGAGGCTGATTGATACTCTAAATTGACCGTAGGTGTGACTGTGAGTGTGAATGGTTGTCTGTCTCTATGTGTTGGTCCTGTGATGGACTGGTGACCTGTCCAGGGTGAACCCCGCCTCTCACTTGAAGGCTGCTGGGATAGACTCCAGCCCCCTCACAACCCTTAACAGGATAAGCGGTAGAAAATGGATGGGTTGACATTTTCATATTCAAATATGCCTTCATTTTACATACAGTATTTGAATAATTAGTCAAATATGGAATATTCTTTGACAGCCCTGCTGCACAGTGATAATTTGGGGTGTGCTGTACTTTGCCCAGGCAGGTTCCCCCTGAATCCAATTTATTTGACTCGTGTAATCACTGCACATCATGCCCAGCATCAGATGGCAGAGGGGGACTTTAGTGTCATACAGCACCTACGCTTAGCACCTTATCACATCGCTAAGATTTGTAGCATATCGTAAAAAGATTGTTGCTCCTACTGCAAACTACTTAGAAATATGCTGGCCTCAGGGGAAAAAGTGCTTATGGCTCCCTACTGTGACAAACTCTGCACATACATCAGTCTGGACAGTGATTTGTACTGAAAGAACAATTTTCTTTAGTACAAAACAGAGCTGTTAAAAAGGTGTCTAATGTCCCAGGATGCCCTCTACCCTCTCACTCTACGCAGGGTGTCTGTCTTCTTTGAGGAGGTGGAGTCTCAGACTGGTATTGGAGTACAGCAGCAGTGTCTGTTGTATCTGGGCCATGACCTCCCACTGGAGGGCAGCATGAAGGTGGTCAACCTCCCGCATACCTCCCCTAACAAACCCCTCATTCTGCTCAGCTGTGAGACTGAAGCAAACAGCAGCCTGCCCATCAGAGAGCGTGAGATGAACACACACACACACACACACACACACACACACACACACACACACACACACACCTAAAAGTGTTTTCTCCTGGAGAGACATGAAAGATTTATGATAGTTTGTTGTTATGAGGGTATTCCTGTAGCACACACACTAAAGTTGCGATGCAGGAAGTTGAGTTTTTGTTCGTGTTAATTGAGGAAAAAAAGGTCATCACAAGCACATGGTCATCACAGTGAAAACAATGAATCATGGATGCATTTTTGGACAAAGTTGGCTAAATACGCTATAGCTTTTTGTTGTTGATGTCTTATAGGATCTATTCTTTGCTCATTTGCTAGTTTTGTGATTCTTTGCTCATTTGCTAGTTTTGTGACTCTTCTCCCCTCTGCAGCAGAGATCCCAGTCATGCCCTCCAAGTTTGATGTCAAGGCCGACTACAGCTTCTCCAAGGTGTGCTGAATCACTCTCAAACCCGTCCCTTTAGGTTGTGCTGATTGTTTTTGGATGTCATGGTGGGTGAAGCTCCGGTCCATCATTATTGTCTTAGGTCATGGCCGGAGTGGTCCATCAGTATCTGAGGATAGTACAGTTGCTGCACACACACCGAGAGCTGCTACTGGAGGGATACTACAGCTACATGTGAGGTTTACATACTCAAACACACAGTTATCTATTTCCCAGGTGATGTAATGGCTGTGGTTGATGTGATGTTCCTCCCTCTTTAACTCCTTCACTCTTTGGCCCGCGGTTTTATGTCTGCAAGTCTCCATAACCCACCACCGGCGACCTGTGTTAAAATTAGATATAATACAGTAGTTTAAATGAATATACAATATGTTGATGCACTGTCCCAGGAGTCTGCTGAACTTCATTTGGCTCTAGATAGATAGATAGATAGATAGATGGATAGATAGATGGATAGATAAAAAAGAGATATACATATATATGTATGTATAGATAGATAGATAGATAGATAGATAGATAGATAGATAGATAAAATAGAGATATACATATATATGTATGTATGTATAGATAGATAGATAGATAGATAGATAGATAGACATTGATACTCTTTTATTTCATTTTTTCATATTTTATTAGAAGGCCATTGATGTATTCATTTTAATGTAGTGGCCAGATTGAAGACTGACTCTTATAAAAACTAGACTCCAGGCCTGTCTTCTCGCGGAGTAGAGAGATGCTTCTGAACCACACCGTTATCTTCTAGAGGGGTGGGGATGAGCTCCGGCAGCCACATCACAACAGGAATGCGGCATCAAAGGAGGGGGTCACATTTTTATTGTCTTTCAGGATGAGGTTGCGGAGGGAGTGTGGCGAAGCCCTGCAGAGTATCGCCATGATCACTGTCAGACTACAGTCCTGCCTCAGTTTAGAGCACAGGATCTGTACACTGTGAGTCTGTCTAGTAAAAACTCTCTGAATGAAATGAGAACACCCACACTGTGCATTCTGTGATTAATTAGCTTCCTTTATGTGACAAATAACAAATGTCTCTCTCTCTCTGTCAGCTCTGGTCCTGTCATAATGATATCTATTTCTGTATCTTCGTGTTTCCAGAGGTCCTTGTGCTTCTGAAAACTCAGGTTCAGCTGAAAACGGCCACAGATTGCAGCTGGTAAGTAGGAAACCAGTGTGACTGTTGTGGTTGTTGTGGAGGCGATGGGGCTGCGTGGATGTTTAGGTGTAAAGAGAGGTTGCATTGAGGGCCAGCAACATGTGTAGGATTCAGTGTTGTTAGGGTTTGACTTACCGGTAGGCTAAGAAAGGTTAGCACCTGCTGCAATATGTAGGATTATTCTTTCATAATCTGTCTTCTTTGAGCCCCTATGAAAATACAACGCAGTATTACACACATAGGATATTGTTATTTGAGCAGCAGGTACTGTCGTAGAATGTCAGACATCAAACATCTCATGATGCGTGGGAAATAGACATTTAAATCCAAAATGGCGCACTTACATAATAATTCCTAATAGCCTTTGGGTGTTTTATGTGCTTTGTATTTTAGTACTGTATTACTAGTATTTTTTATTTATTTATTTTTTTGTTCTTACATTTTGTCTAACTTAATTCTTTTAACTCCATTGATCATATTCTTCTGTGTTTGTTGTGTTGTTAAATTGCAACTTGTGTCTGTGCAGGTCAATGAGCACCTGCCGATATACGCTGCTGGGATCCAAGAGTTTCAGAACCGGCTGGAGCGCTTGCAGATAGAGCAGGCCAAGCTAGCTGAGACCCTGGCTAGTGACAAAAGGTACTCCAGGGGAAGCAGAAGTTAAGGGTGGGCTCGTGGGTGTGTGATGTTTGAACTTTCATCTCCCGTCTTCAGCTGTCAGAAAATGCAGACGCTCCTCCAGAAGATAATGGAAATCCATCAGCATTACCGTGAAGACAGACTCACTGGCAGTACGTGGGCTTCTCTGATATAATCAGCTCTCTGTGTGTGCTTGGAAATATTCATTAACTTATTTACCACTGTCACAACAGAGCTGGCCTACAACGATGAGCAAATCCATAAGTTTTCGAAGTAAGTATGTGGCCAGAGAGCTGCTGCTGTCCTGCTAACCCAGCTCAGCCCTCCTGTAATCTGCTTGTCACTCCTCTTTCCCAGAATCCACCTGCTGGCAGACATTAAGCGAGTGAAATCTCTCTTCAGGGAAGACTGTGTGCAGAGATACAAGGAGCTCTTGGTCTCGACAAGAGCGTGGAACAGGTCAGGGAAGGTTCGGGACGGCAGAATTAGTGTCAAGCTTGGACCAAACTTCAAATACTTCTTTGTTTGGCTTGACGGCCATTCGCACGGATGATGAAGCTTACACGAGGAAGATTATTAAGGACAGGAGGACACTGCTGCTCAGCAGTCCTCCTCAAAAAGATTCAGGCTTTAGTCGGCATCAGTAACCCTGCTGGTCATCTTCACTCACTGATATCACATTCTTATTCCTGTCTGTCTCTCCATTCAGACCAGACTATTGGATCACTGGCACTGATGAGATCAACAAGTCGAATACCGAGGGATAAACACATTACACGAAATACATTCATACAAGCAAAAATTCCACGTTGTAAAGAAATGCAATTACTTTTTTTTTTTTTAATCATATGTGTGTAGAAGGAAAAATGGATGTTGACTTTATATGTCTTTTGAGTTTATCATTTCAATTAATTGCAATTCCCTATTTTAAATTTACCACATATTGACCTGCATGTACAACCTGTTTCACAGGCTGGTCGGGTTTTAATAACTGAGAGGTTTGTGATTAAGAAAAAAAAAAAAAAAACATTAGTTGAGTTTCACTTTGTCAGAATAGAATTCCACAATAGCTCAAAACTCTTTAATACATTATACAACTTTTAATAACATAACAAGTGATCTGGAAGCACTTTTTTTTTGGCTGATTTAAATTTTTCTTTTGCATCCCGAAGTCTTCAAATCAACTATTTTCTCTGTTGAACTGTGTTCTTATTAGGGCTGTAGTCCTCCTGCCTGTGGGTAGATATGATTATTTGACTATCATTTTCAACAGTTGCCTGTGCTCGATCATTCAGCCACTTACCACTTTGCCAGTTGTGCTGTCGGTGTTCTAATTCCTTTATTGTTGCACATAACTTTGTTCCAGAGACTAACTCTCCTCTGGGATTGTCCACATTTATTCTGTTTTGGGCCCTTTATTATTTAGACTAATATTAGTCCTGTGCTGCAGCTCAGTTTCCCTCTAGGATTGTTTCTCATCCAGAAGCTGAAATGTGTCTCTGCTGTATTTGCAGTGTTTTACAGGAGATGCAGCACCGACTGCAGGACTTCAGCTCTTTCTCTACAGGCTTGCTGGCAGACCTGGAGATGAACGAGCAGCACCAGAATAAAGTCAGCACTTCACTTTTTATCACTGCTACAAAAACGTGGGCTGAGTCAATGCAGCAAAGATCCTCAATATACAGACACACTTAAAACCTCCATTAATGCAGTGAAAACAAATGTCTCTGCTGTTTTCGTGAGAAAACTGTGGGAGTGTCTTGTTAGTCTCTCACGTACTGACGCTATGATGTAAATCGTCTCCTGTCCATCTCAGACCCTCGACAGAATCCTGGTCACTCTGCAGTCCCAGAGAGCAGGACAACCACTGGGAATCACACCCAGAGACAAGGACCAGATGGTCTCCAGGTGTGTGTGTGTTTGCATACATGCATGCAAGATAAAGACCGCTGCCCTGCTAACACACCTTTCTCTCTTCTAGAATGCACCACCTAAAGGAGGAAATGGAAATTCTAGTCACTGAGCTACAGTGTAACAACAACATCATAGAGAGGTCTGTTAACCGACCAGCTTCTAACATCCCACCACCACCTAAACAACAGAGGTGAACTGATCCGTGTAATTATTCTCCTGTAGTCTCGGAGCGATGACCCCTGCAGGCGCTCTGCAGCCCAGCCTGACCAGACCTTCGACGGCGTGACACAAACTGCAGCATCTCCGCAGTTCAACTGACGAAGTTACATAACATTTTATTGTATGATTTTATTACCTCTCAGGGACAGTTGAGGAGGCTCTGCTGGATTGTCCTTCAAGGATAGTCTGTTGTATCAAAAGGAGACGAAAATCAATACCAGCAACTCTCAATCGAAATGAAAGGCAGAGTTTGATTTTAAGTGTGTACAGCAGTTCAATACAAACCTCATTATTGCCCTTGCTGTCACCGTTCCATCCATTCATCCGTTTTCTGTTAAGGCTTGCGGTGGAGGGGGTGGAGCCTATCCCAGCTGACATTGGGTGAGAGGCGGGGTTCACCCTGGACGGGTCACCAGTCTGTCGCGGGGCCGTCAGGAGCAATTAGGGGTTCAGTATCTTGCTCAAAGACACTTCTACATGGTCAGCGGGGGAAGTGAGGATCGAACCAACGACCCTTCAGTTGCTAGACGGCCACTCTGTGCTGTCACTGTTCTGTCTGAATAATGCAAAATGAATGTCTAGTGGTTTTTATTCATCATTGTTGATGAAGCGTTGCAGTCCGGGGAACCTCTAGTAAAAGATGTAGTCAAATACAAACAGTGCCTCACTGAGTCAGTCTGTTGTTAATTTTTAACAGTTGATCATCTGTCTGTCATGACCTAATGTCATCTATTATAATCTACTATATAGTATATACTGTAGTAGGTCCAGCATCAGGAGTGATTAAATCAAGCACTTTTGTTCCTGTTGATGTTTAACTGCAGCGATGAGTCATTTTTCTGTATTCAATCAGAGGTTTCAACATTTGAGAGACGAAACAATCAGAGCTCTGCAGTCACCACAGCCTGTCGTTTTAAAGTCAACCACAACGGCAGTGTCACTGACATGACCTTAAACGGTGACTCACCAAGTAGGGGACAGCCCGCAGTGTTTTTAAGTTTGTCCAAGTTTTGCATTTAGGCCACAAGTTTACTGAAAGTTGTTGAATATTTTGATGTGCCCCCCCCCCCCCCACTTCTCTTTTAAAACTCTCGTTTTGTTTTGTTTTTGTCTTGGGGAATAACAGTTCATTCATGAGGTAAAATATTTCTAGTCCCCTCCTGTACAGTAGCAACACGCCTTTGAGAGTGACTCCTCTGTGAGAATCCACCAAGGTTACCAGTAAAAACCAGAATTACCCACTCAGCTGTTAATCTAACTGCTGTTAGAAGGTGAGGGTTTGAACAGACAGGGCTGGTGTGACGTCGCAGGCTAGAGCAAATTGAAAGTGTTGTGTAGGCGAGTGGAGTGGGTGTCCTGGCCCTTCGTCTGCTCTGGGGGGGCGGTGTCTGCTACTGTGGTTTTGTGCAGCTCATGTGACGTGCTCTTGGCAAAGTGGAAAATTTGATAACTTTCCTTTGGTTAGCCCACACAAACAAATGCGACATTTTGTCTTCATAAGTTGAGAATATTCACTGTTTTAGCCCATGATCATAAACAGTATATCCATGGTCCTTCAATAGTTTCCTGATGTACAGTGCATTTCCCCGAGTTCAGCCTGTTACCGTGCAAGAATGTGATGTTTGTTCATGTGTAGCCTCTGCGGTATGAAGCCCCCGGGCAGGGATCAGTCACTAACCAGTTACCAGAAAGTTAAAAGTTCCAGTCAAAGCAAACCGAGGAGTTGGGGATTAGCGCGCGCTCCTGTAGCTTTAAACGGGGAGCGCGCTCGAGGCTTTTTAAACTGTCACTTCGCTTACGTCACTACTACACGCTTGTCGCGGGCGTGAGTTGAGTTTACATTCAGGACACGAAGGCAAACACACTCAACACACACACTCAAAAATAGACAAACACACGCGCACTACAGGAGGGACAAGACAATGGCGACTGCGAGTGTGGTGGAGCAGCACCCGGGGCTGGACTCGGAACCGCTACTCAGAGTGTTTAAGCCGGTCGGCGGCAGGAAGAAAATCACCCTGCCGAGGAAATCTTCCTGGGAGAAGATGATGTTCAGGAGGAGCTCAGGCAGCGAGAACGGGTCGCTCGCCGCACAAGAGGACACAGGACCGCATCCCTTGTCTGCGGGAGAAGCGGCGGTTAAAGGCGGAATGCCCGGGGAAGGATGCGGAGCTCCCTCTGCCTCCACCGCGCCACGTAGTCCGGACCGGAGCAGACAGGAGGGTAGCACGCAGTGCGACAGGCGCACTTCAGGCGGGACTCGAGGAGGACCAGCCGGGTACATGAGCACTGACTACAACAGCAACATTGAGAGTGAGTCCGACCGCAGCACAGGTGGTCGGAGGGGGGCTTCACTAATGAGGTCGGGCACCAATGTCATGACAAACACATCCATGGCGAATGGATACAAAGGGGCGCACCGACACCGGGACGCTCCTCACGGTAGACGGGACACCTTCAGCGGACATCAGGGCATCTGTTCCTCCGTGTCAGAACCAGAGGAGAGCGGCGGTCTCCAGCTGGAGCGCCTCACACAGGGCAGGACCGGGGTGGTGAGGTTGGCCCGCAGCGAGCCTCACCGCCGGGAGGCCTGGTCCATCTTCCCTCAGGGGGTGGACCCCCGGGTGAGGACCGAGAGGGGAGAGGGACATCGGTTTGAAGCCAAGCCCGTCGCGCAGGACTGGTGTGATACCTGTAGCCGCCAGATTACTGCACAAGCACTGGAGTGTCAAAGTAAGTACATGATGCATTCATGGTCCACCTTCTCACTCAAGTATGCGTAAACATTTAAAAGTATTAGTTTCCTGTGATAGAATTGATACAAACACGCATTTCCACCCTTACTACAATTTCTGATATGGAATTGGGGAGAAATAGTAGCCAGCTACTACTGTTCCTCTTCTTTTCTGTGTTTGATCCCATGTGCTTCTATGAGAGATCGAGGTTGACAGGGAAGGACATTACAAAGGATTTTGCTCCACACACACTGCCAAAAACTGTTCATGGAAAGCCCATTATCTTGTCCTTCCAGCTTTGCCTCCTGGAGTTGTCTCTCTGTGTGATTTGCTGCCTGTGCGTGAAGAGAAATGAAAAATATTGGAATTTTGCAGCGAGTGTTGCATTTGGAGAATGTCTTTAGAACTCTCAGTTCCACAAGAGCAGAGGTTTGGTTTTTTAAGGTTTATTTAGTCTCATAAAAGATGTGTTTTTAATGGCATAGTCAGCTGCACGCAGTCATTTCAAGGGTCACGTGATCAATCAGGCTCTGATGATGTCACTCACCTGCACTGATATTTTGGGACAAGCTAAAGTGATCTGGTAATGTCAAAATAGCCTTTCCTGAATACACACACACACACACACACACACACACACACACACACACACCTATTTGCTGGAAACATTCAGGGTCAAGAGGGTTTTGTGCTCGCATGCGTATCTGTGTGTATACAGCACATGCATGTCCGCAGTGTGTGTGTGTGTGTGTGTGTGTGGTTGCTGAGTTGGCATTGTGTCAGCAGCACTCTCTCATGTGGAGACTGCAGAGGATTGAGAGATAAAGCAAATGAGAAAGGGGAAAAAGGGAGTGATAAAGAAGGTCAGCTAAGAGAGAAGAGAAGAAAAGCCGAGGGGAAAATGGGAGTAAAGGAGAGAGAGAGACAGAGACAGAGAGATAGACTTGTAGCTAGAAAGGGAGGGATTCCAAAATTTGTGGAGTCAGAGGAGAGTTGGGAAGGAGGAAGAATGACAAAGATGAGGCCAGATTGAAGTGCAAGAACAAGAGAGCGAGGGTGAAGAAAGAGGTAGAGTTTGTCTGGCACTGCAGAGCTGCTTGATTTAGTGTTCTATCAGCAAGAGCTCAATGAAGCGAGAGCAGAGATTACTGGAGCTCACACCCACCCACCCACCACACACACACACACACACACACACACACACACACACACACACACACACACACACACACACGATTCCTTGTAACCTAAGAACTTTTCTACTCCATTTATGGTTCAGGCTAATTAGTTGGAGTTTGGTACTTCCAGTAGCAAATCTCAACTGTAAACGGCATTGTCCCTTTTTTTGGAAAACTTCAAAGGTGTGTGTGCAGTCATGGGGGTCACCACATGAACATTTAAGACTAAGAATACAGATTTAGGCTTTTCTTGGTATTTTTTGTGGCTACAAACGCAACCAAATCTGCCAAAATAGAAGCTGCACACACACGTGTACACACACACACACGCACACGCACATGCACTCCTTCAAGTACACCCCAGAAAATGACAGGGAGGGATACGGGAGGCCTCGTCATAACCATAAACATTCTTTGTCTTGTTGTATCCTTCGCTCCCTCCGCCTGTCTTTAATTTTTTTCCCCCTCCCACTTTCTCTGTTTGCGTTTTTGCATACGCAGCTCAGAGCAGCAGCAGCTATGCGTCTCATCACCGCTGGGGCAGTTTTGTGGGGAGCGTTTTTTTATGTGGCCTTGGCTCGTTCCTGCAGTGGAATCTGTCAATCCAGCCACAGCTCCCAGTCTCATTGTCTGCTGCTCTGATGTTGTCAAATGCGTTGACTTTATCCTCACCGCCGGCTTTCCTCCGTCTTTGTGCTTTTTATTATCTTTATTGTTCCTCTTGGGGAGATAAATGGGAGTTTGATTTGTGGTTAGTGTAAGCAACGAGCCACATGCTACGTGCATAAATACATTACATGTATCTAGATGATATTCATGGGTAGCATCCCTGCCGAATGGTGCGTAAAATAACCAATGTGTGACCGTGACAGTGACATTCTATGTGCTCGGATTGCTTTACTGACACTAATCAACTCTTTCGTTTCCCTTCAGCGTCTTCGTTCCATCGCTTACCTTCTGGTGTCATATGCAAAACAGCATCCAGTAGATAGAATGTGTTGATATAAAGGGTAGACTGGTCCCATCATTGACTCCAGTTCCTTATTTGACACAATATGGGAACAAATCATTTGTTTAGAGGGCAATATGAGTTCAAACAAATGGTTAGATTGACAGGTATGTCACTTGAGTGTTTGGTAAACACCACAGACGTCACAGAAGCAGTTGAATCATCTGATTTGTATCAGTTCGGATGATCCAGTTGCATTTGGAGGTTTCCATGGTGATGCTAACTGCTTAGTTTCTACCAAGAGAGGCAAGGATTTAGCTGGTAGACGCCTTAAAATCCTGCTTTTTGCTCATAAATTTCTTGGCGACTCATTAAACACTTTTAAATGAACAGAAAGTATAAAATCCCACACACACATCAAGACATTTTGTGGAAAATGATAACACACACCAGGTAGTTTCTGTCTAATCTTGTTCACAGACACCAAAATCAAAACATTCTCTGCGACAATAACAAAGAGTATATTATAAGAGTATAGTATAAGAGATATTCATAATGTATTATTAAAATAAATACAGTGGATTTGGGATTTATCGTGTATCCATGGATTTTTAGCATTCTTATTCCTCCTGATTAGACTTGTCATCTTTCTGTGCCGGGACAACGGTCGGGTGGAGGAAGGGAGGAGACTGGCAGCCTTCCTAATCTCTGGTGTTGGTGTCTTCTGACTGGGATTATGTCTGTAGGGTGGAGAGGTTGGGATTACAGGCAGGCAGACAGAGTCAGTTGTCAGATTTATATTTAATTAAGGCTTTGAGGGCACCATGCTGTTGTGGCACAAGTGCCGTGACCCCCCCACCCCACACCACCTCACCACGATTTACCATCTATAAAAACCATATTAACTCTGCAAGATGATTTATAGCGCTCGGTAATGCAGGTTTAGGCAAATATTGTCATGGTTTTAGAGTATGTAAATCTGAGCGCCATCACCGTCCTAGAACATCCTTAGATAGTTCACTTGTATTTGCTCACTACATTGTAGTAAAGCTTTAGATAGGTGTTTATACACTGGTTATAAACGCTGAAACAAGTTTATATAAAATCACTATTTTAACAGGCACCTCCACTCTTCGTTACTGATTTAACGTGTTCTTTGTTTTTCAGTATTTAGACTTAATTGCCCCAGGATAGAGGGACTTTATTAGCTTGATAGGGGACCTTAACAATTCATCGATTATCAAAACGGAAGTCAGTAAATTTTCTGATGCTCAATTCATCAAGAGTCATCAGAGGTCTGACCCTCTCTGCCAAGGGCCAAATTTATGGCAAGGATGAAGGATTTGACCCAAACCACTTTGTAATTACCTTAAATTGCCCTTGTTGCCAATTTAATATTCATGGCATATGCAATTCAATCAATTCTGTCGTTTTTGCGCTGCAAAGGTTAATTCCCTGGTGTTCCTGCTGGGTGAGCCATAGATTCTCTACCAGCGTTTGTCAGACGTGATTCCTGGAGAACATTCCAGGTGACTCAGTAAGAGAACAGAGAACTAGAAGAGACACGGTCCTGGCTGCCGTGTTCCAGGTGCTCTGTCCTCCGTCATCATGATGTCATCATGGTAGACTCATCAAATTAAACATGCTGGTGATTCAGTGACATAAAAGACACAGCTGTCATGAGCTGGCTTGACAGAACTACGGACCATTACCTAAGAGTCCTGCTAGCGATGTGGAAACAAAGGAAAAAAGTTATGAATATTAGTATCACACAAGTATAGGGTTCTCAGCTAACATTACAAGGACCTAACATGTCAGGGTAATTATGGGCAGTACAATGACACAGCTATCACACAACATAGTCATCCACTTCTATATCAACACCAATTATATGAATTTAATTGTTCAAAAGTTTAAAATGATCTAGTTATAAAGGCAATCTGTTTAAAAATGAATCATACAGAGCGTTGCAGGAATGACACATTTTAGAGGCCAACCTGTCAGCATCAGCATCTTACTTCCACCAAACTCCAAAGAGATTATTGGAATGTTGCCTAAGGTAAATTCTGCATTCAACAAATATTTATGAGAATTACTTTTTTCACGAAAGATAAGCGTAGCAAATGAACGCCATTTTGTATGTCTGCCTCACTTTGCAAATCATCCTTGTTATTTTATGTCTTTCACATTAGCCTTTGTGTGTGTGTGTGTGTGTGTGTGTGTGTGTGTGTGTGTGTGTGTGTGTGTGTGTGTGTGTGTGTGTGTGTGTGTGTGTGTGAAAGCACTGTACACCAAGGTGAACGCCCGGCAGATCCCTGAAACTTGATTTCGCAACAAGAAAAAGCTCAATGAACTGGGAACTTTCTGAGTTCTCACGTACACCTCAGAATGTAGATGGAGACTCCTTGTTGTTTCAGGGCAGCAGATGTGAGGGTCATGGCAGAGACGCACACACAGACACACTACTTACTGCACATCTAAGCGTTACTTACTGGCGACACACCTTTTGTTCTATGTTGTCGCTTAGAGTCCTAGCGCACCTTTTGGTGTATTCTTTATGCTACAAACATTCCTTAACTCTCTCTAGAGGATGTCTTTTTTTTTTTCCTTTCCCCTACCTCCATCTCTTCCTCCGTCTACCTCTGAGTCTGGTCCACACAGTACAGGCCTTGTGAACCTCCTCATCGGTTCCACATCGGTCCTCTCAAAGCTCCATTCACAGTGGGAAAAGAAAACACAAGAGGAGGCTTGTGTTAAATGGCTCATAACCTTCTTGTCCCAACATACCATTTCTGCTGCTGCTGCTGCTGCTCTGCCAGATAAATATCATTTTTACTAGACTTTAGCCAAAAACCTCTAACCTCATACATCTTAAACTGAGAGGAAAATATAATCTGAAGAGTACTGAGCAAAGCTGAATGCACATGTCAATCAAATGAATATGCCTCTTCTATGACGATGTGTTGTTTCTTGGGTCACAAATGGAAAGCGTCAGTCCGACGGCTTAATAAAGACAGCGAGTGACAAGATGGGGCTTCCAGATAAGTCTTTTATTATTCGTAGAAAGAGCTGCATGGTGCTGCTCTGCTTTAAACAGGCTATATTTAGATTGCCCTTGGTAGGTAGTGATGCAGGACTGCAGAGGAAAGGTGGTGAGGGCATGTCAAAGACATCCTTAAACACATGTTAATTGAAGCAACTTTTATTTAAAAGAAGAAGAAAAAAAAAGCTTACATCATTCTCCAGAGGTGACATCACCTTGCTTAAGACATTGCTTATGTCACGTGAGGTATACTGATGATGAGCACGTCTTGTTCCTCCAAACTATTCAGTTTTAGAAGTAGGACAAGAGGAGAACTCCCAGTGGTTCACACGGCACTTATTAATAACGACAGACACACACTGGAGGTGATGCATGTCCTCGACACTGACTGCTGTGTGATGTGGGGTTAGGCAGAATGGGGCTGACTCACTTCACATCAACCAGGCTTGTGGTCTCACACCACAGAGACAGAAAAAAGAGGGTGAAGAGAAGTGGAAAAGAGAGAGAGGGAGAGAAACAAGACTCCTGTTGCTGGAGGGAGAGGAGAAACAAGCAGGAACAGCCAAGCTAAGATTGCATTTGGGGGTGTCTGTCTCTTTAAGCTGGCGGTGTGTTACTGCAGAGTGTGGGTGCTGCAGTAGAGTCAGAGCGAGGGAGTCAGTACATTGATAAGAGAGAAACGACAGCAGCGGGGCTCATGTCTGCATCCTGAGGTGTGAGGACCAGCGCTCAGACCTGAGAGTGAGACCGGCCGGGAGCTTCAGGGAGTGTGTGAGGCGTACAGGTGGAGGGGTGGCAGAGCGAGAGGAGAGGGGGCTGTTTATTCGGAGCGTGGCACCGGTGGCAGAGTGGCTGCGCTGGGATGGCAGAGGGGGGCTCTGGGGGGGCTGGCGTTGGGGCAGTCCTCAGAGGGACAGGGGCAGATGGGGGCAGGAGAGGAGGGCCAGTGAGGGTTATGCGCACAGGACAGTGCCTGCCGGATGGTGCCACCATGCTCCATCCATGGCACAGATAGCACCTCGCATCCCAGGGCAGGAGGAAGGGCATGGGGAGGCAGGCGCTGGATCTAGGGATGTTGAAGCTGTCAGGGTGGGCAGGACCTTTTTGGGCCAGGTGTCTCTGCGTCTGGAGGAGGTCAGGGGTGATTCGGATGGGGAGGCCGGCAGCGCTTGCTTTGGCCAAGTGTCACGGCGGATCGGACGGCTGTTGAAGAGGCTCCCCAAATCTCGCTCCTGGAGCGACAGCCTGAGGATCCTTCGACGATCATCCTCCAACGGGTCACTGCTGCCCAACTCAGGTACGAAGAGGAGCAGGAAAAACTGTGAATTATACAGGATTGAATTTGTGCTGATGTAAAGAGGGATCAGTATTTTGGAGCAAAGGGGAGACATGATGAGTAGACGGTTTTGCCTTGTGCCAGCGCTGGCCTCAAAGGCCGGCTGTGGGCCAAAATATTTGGGTATTGTGTGCATCAGTCTATCTTTGAACTTCAATGCCCTCAAGCCCTGCTCCCGTTTGTCTATATACCCGCCTCTCTATCTGCTGATCCATCCCACTCGCTTTTGTGCAGCAGCACATAGCGTCTGTGTGTGTGTGTGTGTGTGTGTGTGTGTGTGTGTGTAAGATTGTGTGTGCAAACATGAGAACAGTCCAGTAAACAGGTCATATGAAAGCAGTGAAAGCTACACTCTTTTATTTGCTGTTGCATATACAATAACACATTTTCAATCCGTCTAGAAAATCCAGTTACTGGATTATTTTATTGACTTTCTTATTTGTAGCAGGAATTTGAGATAAGAGTGATCCTGCCAGAGGATGCAAGCATTGATTTTTGCTATGTTTTTTCCACAACGCAGCACTGACTAATGCATTTTTATTTTTGGTTTATTTTGGTAGAGGAGAAAATGATGAATAATCATGTAACTTTAACACAAAGTGTAACTGCCACATAAAGAAACAGGAGGCAAAGTGCTGGGTGCTGCAGATTTATTGATTCATTCACAACCAAGACAATGGCAATGAATGACAAAAAAGATGTTGCTGCAGATCTTTTGTGTGTGTGTGTGTGTGTGTGTGTGTGTGTGTGTGTGTGTGTGTGTGTGTGTGTGTGTGTGTAGGCCTGATAAGACCCTGATCAAACATGAGTCAGGGGGGCTTCACCTGAGTGACGTTGTGTTGCAGCCTCAAAACCTTTAGAAACGGTATCAACAGCACAAGCATGCTGCAAACAGGTCAGGGATATTTTTAGATGGCGTTCCCTGCAAGGAAACCCAGATAATAATGCAGGCAATTCTCACTTCCTCTTCCACTGCATCGTCATCACCATCTTCTTGATGAGCTGCAGTCTTGAATGATGTGAACTGTCTGGAAAATGAATCTCCAGTTCCCTTAACTGCTAAGAAAAATCAAACTCAAATGTGTTTAGGAGGCGTTTTTTCATTGAGATGTTTGTTTATTCCTTTACTCAGATCTCAGTGAGTAGCAGCTCCTCTTGATGTTATAATATTGTGTAGCCATTAACACATATGGTTCAGTCACAGCAATGTTGAGACTTTGATCACATGATAACGGTTATAGTCAGACGTTTAAGTCTCTGAGCTTGTAGAAACATTTCCTGTATCTGTAGCGCTGGCTTGGTTTCTATTTCCCTGTTATCATATACATTTTGAAGTAACACATTGAAAAAAAGGGGATGGAGAATTGTCTAATTTGCAAAAAAAAAAAAAAAAAAACTTTCATGCTCACACAAGGTGGTTTTTGACTTGTGCGAAAAAGAGTTAGGGCATCAATATGACAGGTGAGAAAACCAGACTGTTCCTGCGTCTCATTCATGAAAAAATATACATCATAATGAGCACGTTACCAGGGCAACGTCTTGTTTTGATTCCGGTCTGTAACCTCCTTTTTCTACATTTTATTACAGCCATGTTACGTTGCCTATACCGCCATCTCCTGATAAAACCAGCCTAGTTTATCGGCTTTGACCCACTGATAGAAATGCACCTACTTCCCATTTATTTCTTTTTCTTTTCTGCAAGCTTTTAAAAGATTTGTTTCCCATTCAGATTGAGACCAGGCTACTTGGCTTTCTGTTTAACTGGAAGAAGAAGCTCAATATCTTTGTAACATTCTGACACTAAAATAATGTTTTCAGTCACCTAATCGGGAGAAACTTCAGTTTGAGGCCTGTTTCTCTCACGCAGTACTTTTTCCTCAAAACTAACCAAGAACTCGTTGCTTTCAAGTTAACCACTGTTGTTCTGAAATAATATCATGCAATGGTGGAAATACATTTCTCGGAACTACGCCTCAACAAGATGTGTCAAACTGTTAAAATGTCAACATTTAAAACTGGCTCTCCTTCATGCATGCCAGATTCACAACTCCTCAAACTAGGTGGGAGACGATGAAGGAGGGGAGGCCACGCCCACACTGCTGGAATTGAATGCCTTTTCACACTGTTAGTGTAGTGAGTGTCCACGATGACACCTGAGCAGCTGACCGAGAATGTGTGGGTTAAAGCCCCAGAAGAAAAACAGTAATATTATCTGGCCTACATTGCCCTGCTATTTTGAAATTGCTGTAGCTGAACAGGCCAGTCCTGCATTTTGACCTTCTCCGGTTTCATACTAACTGCTCTCTTTGTTTGGGGTAGTTCCAAGAACTGTATTTCCACTGTTGCATGATATTATTTCAGAACGACAATGGTTAACTTGAAAGCAATGCATTCGCGATGAGCTAACTCATCTTGAAAGCTTTGTATAATCCCAGAGGAGCATCCATCAGAACCTATACCATGAAATCAATAAGCAACGATGGGATCGTGGTCCTCAGAAACATTCTCAGGAAACAAGAAGTTGCATTCAGCTGCATTTATTTGCAGTTGAGCTGGAAAAAAACCTTTGGTAAACAAATGGAAGCTACATTTTCCTCTTGTTTGTTTGCTGAAGTCTTGAGGGGGCCATGTGTGGTGAGACAGATGGAGGCACGGAGAGGGAGGAAGACGACGCAGCAGCAGAGAACTTCAGTGACAAATACGGAACAACTGTTCACACACAGATGTCAGTGTGTTTAGTCGTGCCCGCTAGGTGATTGATGCTGTGTGCGAGTGTGTGCACGCGTGTGTGTGGTGGGGGACCAGTGACCAGAAGATGAGCTCACATCTGCTGTTGTAGAAGCTCTGTACCAACACAGATCTCTCCCATATACACAAGGACACAAAGCAGACCTCAGAGCAGTTAACTGGGGACAAAAGTCACTTTTTGGGTAAGTTGTGGTACGGCTTTAGGAAGTGAATGAACCTCTATGTAAGTACCCCAAAAAATGGCCAAAGGAACTTGTGTGTGTGTGTGTGTGTGTGTGTGTGTGTGTGTGTGTGTGTGTATTTGTGTGTGTGTGAGATCCATAAAGCAGCTGTAATATGGATAACTGCTCCAAATGAGCTATGATGGGATCAGACTGGCTAATGCCCCCTAAAGATGCCAAATCTGCTCTTAATTCCTTCATAAGACCCCCAGAGCTCCCTTTAGGTCCATTAGTGACCGTGTCAATATCATCGCCAACCCCCACCCTCCCCACCCACATTACAGCTGTATTTAAACCCCCCCCCCCTCCCTATTCACCCAGACAAGAAGGAAAACAAACAATATGTCCTTCTTTTTGCTCTCTATCTGGTGCCGCACACACATCCGCCATCATATCTCCCATGATGTCCTACATCCAACATGTCTCACAGAAAAACAACCACCCTCATTCCCCGTCTGTCTTTCAGTTTCTGTCTCACACACACTTGGTTCAGTAAGAACATCTCCAATTACAGTAGATGCAGCAGATATGGGAACATATTTCAATTTCTAAAGAACGATGGGAGCGGAGATAAAAAAGAACATATTTTGGGAGAGAGAAAAGAAAACAGCAGAAGATTTCCAGTCAGCAGCCTCCACCTTGATAAATGCCGTCATTTAACACGCTGAAATCAAAGCTTCCTGTCTTCCCGTGGCAGCAGGAATTATCGACCCAAGCACAGCAATGGAAGTTAAGACAGCCGCCACTTATAGATTCCTCCATACAACCAATCTCCTCTCTTATGCTGCTGCTGTTCTTCCCTCCATCTCCTTCACTCTCTATCTGCATCATCCCGCCTGTCTGTCTGTCTGTCTATCTGTCCATCTGGAGGCACTTTAGAAGCATCACACTGGAATGATGAGAGACAAAGTTTTTGCACGCATCTCCCACTGTGGAGGGGCAACTGAGGCCAGTGTACCATGGCGACACACACAACACCACAGCTTTTCTTCTTGTTGAGACAGCACACACACACACACACACACAGACGGGAGACATTATGGCTCTGCTGATGAGTGTTTATGTGTCTCAACTTCATTACAGTCTTTTCACCACATGCTGCTGCACATTTATCTGCTCACTGTCATTAGACTGTCTGCATTTAATAATAGCACTATTGAAGCAGGAAATGCCTCCATGATATTGAATATCTTTCATAAAAAAGACGTGACAGCGGCAAATTTTCAGACTCTGAAGGAAAAGTAAATGGTGAACCGTATCAGAAACACCACAAAGGTAGAAATGAAAGCGGCAAAAAGACCTGTTGACAAGAATAAAAGATCTCTGCACTTTACCAGTGTCATCAAAGACCACTTAAATAAAAGGGTCTTTCAAGACTGACAGCTCCTCTAACTCCTCTTAAAATCATGAATTCATTGAGACAAGCTCTTGAAGTTTTGGTGTCTGAAGTTTGTAATAAAAGGGGGCAGACTACAGATTAAAAAAAAAAAACACAACAAAAAACCCCACCTTGTATAAAAATGAAAATGTCCAAAAAATCCCAACTGAGCATTTAATGTCAACAACTTCCTCTTTCAATGGGTCTGGTGCTGTACTTTCCACAGAACATGGAAGCCCCCTGAAATATTAACCTGATGTCCAGAGGGCTTGTTTTGTTGCTACTTGTCGAAGTCACATGAGAAAAAGGATGTGATTTGCTGACTCTTGTCTTACTTTCTCTTTCTTTCTCACTTCGTGTCTTTCTGTCTCTATGGTGGCTCCTGTGTCAGCACCCCTGCATGTCCTTCAGAAACCTCGTGGATCACTGGCGTGATTCGAAGAAGAGTTAAATTAATATTGTAGATAAAAACCAAACTAAAATGTTTGTCCGCTTCCCTTTTTTAATTTTGTTGACTTAAATTAACACTAATCAGATCGACTGATATAAGAATACAGTTAGGTATGAAATTACAGTAATCCAATGTCTAAATTCTGATTGAAACTAAGAATGAAACTAAACTGAAATTAGCCGACCATAAGAAAAAAAACTGAAGAGACACAATTAAGGCTCACTACAAAGAAATCTAGGACAAATTTCTTGTACTAAAACTAGACTGAGATTGGAATGGTTTTCTTTGACTTGGGTAAGACTAAAGCACTCAGACTTCTGGTCAACTGGAATCTGAATAAACTAAATAAGATAAAAACTAGTAAGGACAGACCTATGCTGGGCTCATACCAAAAGATTGTCCCAGTCACAGACTAGAAACTGAAAGTCAGAAGGAAATTTTAGCTGTTTTACCAGAGTCACAGCGTGCTCCCGTCATCTTGATCATTAAGTATAAGGTGGTAATCTGAGCTGTTCTAGATAGGTCCCTGACCTTACGACAAAATCAAACGTGTTTGATTTTGTCGTAAGTCTGTCAGTCTTTATGGTGCCACAACACAATCAACAAACAATAGATGAGCTCTAACAAAAGCGGAAACAGGAAACCTGGGAGACAAACAATCACCAGAGCGAGATTGGCAGCCGAGATGGTATTTGTTGGTGGTATGGATGAACGGCAATGGCGAACGACGTCCTGATTAATATGGACCGTCCAGAAAGAGGAGTGGGTGGTGGAGCTGTGGGCAGAACAGCCCAGCTTGTATGATGTCAACGTATCATGACCGAGTGGAGAAGGGAAATATTGCTAAAAAAATAAAATTTTATATACATATATAAATGAATATATATATATATATATATATATATATATATATATATATATATATATATATATATATATATATATATAAATAAATGAATCTAACCCTGTAAGTTTCACAGGCTTTGTAACTAAAAACTCTAAAAACCTATCTTTAGATGTGAGCAGGTGAGAGATGAGAATTTTCCACGAGTCTTTTCCAAATCTTTTCTAAGTCTTCTGGCATATGGGTGGCATAAGATGAACAAGGACAGGCAAAGACGAACAAGGACAGGCTAAGACTTAGACGGAAGAGCTGCTAAAATTAACACTGACAAGAAACGTCCAAATCAGCTACCGTCAATTTAGAGTATCAATCAGCCTCGTCCTCTCTTGATGTCTTTGGACTGTGGGAGGAAGCTGGAGTACCAGAGAGAACCCACACAGGAACAGGGAGAACATGGAGACTCACAGAAAGATCCTGTGCCTGAGCCGGGACTCAAACCCAGAACCTTCCTGCTGTGAGGCAACAGTGCTGACCACTGCACCACCAAAATTTAATGAAATTAAATTGATTCTTCTATTCGTTTTGAGTTTGACATCAGTTTGGAATTGTATTTCGAAGTCAGGTTTTCCTCCCACCACTGCATGTTAAACTGGATATGAGAGAGTAGGAGGGCAAACACCTGAAGAGGGTTTTGTTGTGAATTGTTCAATATTTAAGGTGACTAGCATTTTTATGTTGCCTGGTGATAAAATCTTCATGTAGAGTTTGCTATCGCTCCACCATGAGCTCCGTGACCAAAACAAGACTGCCGCTCAAATATAACGCTGAACGTTTAGCCGAGAGATGCCAGAAAGCTCCACAGAGATGAGACAACATGTGCAAAGCATGAGACCCAAAATGAAAACGAGGCAGGAAAGGAGTTTCTCTCTTCCTTTCCTCTTCGTGTTTCTGCCGTGACCTCTAGACTATCACCAGCAGGATATCGCTTATCTGAACTCTCCTCTTTGCTCAACACAACCCTGCCGTCAAGCGGCCCTATATAGCCCATCCCTCTCACTTTCATTCCACCGGCCTCTTTGTCTCGCTCTCTCTCACACTCACACACACACGCACACACACACGCACACACACACACACACACTCATGTCTTCTGTGACCCCGAATAAGTCATGGACTGAACGTTCAGATTATTGTATGAAGATTATTGTATGGAAATCTTTGACTGAAACCATCACGTACAGTATATCTGTAAATATTACAGATGCATGATATTGGATTTTTGTTACCAACATATCTTTTTGCGAATAATTTGGCCAATATTTACTGATGATGTCGATATTAATAGTATAAAAGCAAATTTACAAGACCAGTTTAAAAAGCTAGATTCATCACACACAGGCAGGCTAAACAGCCTGGAGCCTATCACAACTGACATTGGGTGAGAGGCGGGGTTCACCCTGGACGGGTCACCAGTCCATCACAGGGCCATCAGGAGCAATTAGGGGTTCAGTATCTTGCTCAAGGACACTTCAACATGGTCACCAGAGGAAGTGAGGATCAAACCAGCGACCCTTCAGTTGTTAGATGGCCGCTCTACCTCTGAGCCATGCTGCCCCCCAACCCGAAAAGGAATATAATTATAATTACACAGAATGAGTAAGGTGTTGATTCAAAATATTTTTTTATTTCCCATAAATTATATCTCCTCATCCTACATGACAGATAACAAGCAAACACGGAACTCAATCAAAAATTGGACGGTACAAGAATCAATCATCAGACCAGTAGAATATTACCGCAAAATAGTCACAAGTGTTTGAAAAATGTCACATTTCATGGAAATCAGCCCGACTGTGATAAATGAAGATATAGATAAAGAACAACAAAACATCACCTTTTCTACAGCAATAACAACATATATTGAATATTTTTGCATTTATGTGCATGATAATGTCATTTATTGTTGATTGTTTTAGGATTTACAACAACAACACAAAAAACAGAAAACAGATTCTACCAGCCTCTTAACATAAATTAATCCCTTTTCACAGTGGTCATCAAGAAACTAGTTGCCGTGGTTACAGTGCGGCTGTTGAGTTTGAGAGATGCGGGGTGCAGACAGAGTCACTAATACCAGCAGACATGCTGGTGAATACAAGCTGAGCTTATCGAGCACATTCAGCCGAAGACCACGTTCACTACAGCAACAAAAAGGTGCGATGGGAAGCCAAATGTCCTGCAGCAAATAATAAGTATAAAAAGAAGAGCGTTGTTGTCAGCTGACTGTGTGTGGAAGAAAAGAATGTGTTTCCTCACAGCTTCAGCCCTCAGTGTGCTTTTAAAAAATCCCTCTTTTTCTTATCTCACAGACACTGGGATGAAAGTGTCCGGCCAGTATAGTCTGCTGAGACATAAACAAGCTGAGACTTTCATATGTCACCAACAAAAAAATTCAAGAACAGTGACCTATTTGGGGAAGTTTTAGGGGAAGTACATTAATCTATTCTTTTCTAGCTGAGCAGCAGCAAAAGGGAGCTGACTGAGTTTGTGCAGCTCGTCTTGCTTCTAGACTGTTGGCCTTGACATTTGAAGTAATGGGACTGTGTCCATCCACTAATATAATGCATTCTCTGTATTGTATTATGTATTTTTTCCACTTTGTTCTTAGCTGAACCACAGACAATACAGACATTTCTCTTCACCTCAGCCAAGGGGGAAGTGTTTTCAGTGCACTTTACATGCCTGATAATTCAAAAACTAGGACTTTTTTGGAGAAATGAAGCGTGTGAAATGGAAGAAACCCCTCTGCTTTGGTGCAGGTCTGTTACATATTGTGAAAAATCATCATCAGGGTTGGCTGAGGTATGTGCTTTCCAGTTGTCGACAGTTGCACTAGAGCAACATAAAAGGTTTACAGGGATACATATCTCCTTCAGTTGCAACATTATACTGAGTGACTGCTCAACTAATTTACCAAATTCTAGCAATAAGTGGATGTGTGTTACTTGGTGCATCAAGAAATGCTTTTGCCCTAATGACATGAGCCACTAGAGGGAGCTAGTTTCCTTTATAAAAGGAGCTTTTGTTGTGTGTGTGTGCAGCTCAGGTTCTTCTGGCTATCACACTGATGTCTACACTAACACACACACTCTCTGATAGTATCATGTTTGATATTGTTTCATCTACAGCTTTGTTGTTGTCTTCATCAGACTGCAGCTACACGTGTCATCTGGAGTGTGAGCGTCAGGTCCAGCTGGACTGCAACCAGAGGGACAAGGAGCCTGAAGATACTCCACCTCCCCGAAGCCACCGCTCCACAACTGAACACAAAGTGAGCAGTTCAAATAGCAAACATATTTTTAGAGTTCCAACTCAACTAAACACATATTGAAATAGTTACAAATAGTAGAAAGTCCTGTGTGTGCTTAGATGCGTGTGTTGATGTGTGTGCATGTTGATGTGTATGTTGGTGAGTGTGTGAGTGTAGAGCCTACAGCCTACGCAATTACGTAACCATTCTCTTTGCTTCCCATCATAGCCTGCAACCTACTTATGAATTCTTATCTTATTCATTTTCTTTGGAAAATAAAGGGGGGGGGGGCTTAATATATTCCTGGGACAGAATATACAAGTCCCTCCCTGCACGCTCTCTTACTCTTATAGCTTCGCTAGTGAACCTAGCTAATTGGGCTAATTTGGCTAAAATCTCTGTTCTGATTAGGGTTGTTCTTTTTAAAAACATGATATCAGGTTAAAATGCCAGGACTCTCCAAAATTAGACACTTTAATTCAGTTAGAAGTTCAGTGTTTAATTGTTTAATTGTAACCATGCCTCCCTGCCATCATGATGTACGAGCTGTGAGTACAAGTGATACGCTAATTATGTAAAATACAGTCTTGATGTAGTACCGCACTCATTTGAATGCGTGTGTGTGTGTGTGTGTGTGTGTGTGTGTGTGTGTGTGCGTGTGCGTGCGCGCACATGCACTTTTGCATAGGAGCTGAAGAGATTGTATGCCTGTATACTGCTCTTGGCATCCCCAACCTCAATCACCCACGCAATGTAGTTCATATCACACACACACACACACACACACACACACACGCACACACACATACACAAATATTATGCATGAAAGAGAACTGAATAACCCTGCAGACCTGCAGCAGAATGTTGGCAGCTACTCCAGCCCAGTGGGCAGATAACACAAAATTAGACCTCTGGTAGCGTGCCAGGTAGTACTCCACTTTTAGAGAGTGTGAACAAACCCACTCACAATCATGTCATCCTGGAATATGTTGATGTAGAGGACTGAAGACAAGAGAGAATATTGTAGCAAATGTCTCTTGTTCATTTGACTGACTCACATCCTTCAACATCTATTGGTGATATATAATGACATCTACAATTTAGTCACATGAGAGCACCGACCACTGCTAGTAAGTTAAATGAGTGTGTAGTTGGAGGTAATGAGCAGAAAGTCAAAATTAAACAAGCGCTGATGATGAGTTCCTTGGAGGTATGTGCACTGATTCATGAAGCGCTGCACACAGAGAGGGGGTAGTCTAATTCCTGCTGTTTGTCCCTGTCCTTTTTGCACCTCAGTGTTTGTGTCTGTGTGTGCAGTATTTTCCTTTGTATTTATGGGCTCTTATTGTGTGTGCATCAGCAGAAAAGGCTCCCCTTTATGACCAAAATGTGCTGCAGTCCCATGAAGTACAAGGAGCAGATGTCATCGACCAGCAGTCGTTCTGTATTCATGTGTGTGACATCAACCCTTCACTTCTCCCATAGTGATTAAACTGATGGGACTGAGGAGCAGCGCTGCAGATAATCAGTCTTCAGCTAACGCTAACCTGACAGAAAGACCCGGTCGTACCATCCTCCTGAAACAAATCAGTCTACCTGCAGTATATTCATGTCTGAATTGATTTTTCAAATTTAATTACACAAACAGATATAGCACGTGCGGACAGATGCGTGTATGTGTCATCAATCGTAGTGGTGACAGAGGCATTAGTGGCTTTTTGACAAGAGGGTCACTGGCAGTCAGAGGCCCACCCGGAGGGTTCGCTTGAGGTTAAGGGTCACTGTAATCTATAGTGAGCAATCATTCATTATTTGTTAATCTAGCAGCAGGAGCTCGCCCCTTCACCTTCAAACACTGGTGGTAGTGCTAGTGGAGAGTGCTGGTCTAATATGAATACAACCAGTCTAGAATGAGGACTTATGTTTTTGAGAGTCATGATGATGTCACTACAGAACAGCCATCTTGCCCTGTCTCTGCTGCTCCCTGTCACTGCAATTCTGCAGCTGTAAAACAGTAGCTGTGAGGCATCACATCACTCACACATCAGCGTTTCTCCTTCGTACTTACCCTCGCCTCTCTCGCTTTTTCTCTCGCATTCTGCAAGAGGAAGTGGTCATGCTCTGCAGGGCGCAGTAGCTTGCAGGAAGAGAGAAAGAGAGTGAGTAGAGGGAGGGAGGGAAAAGGGGGAGGGTGCTTGCAGGCTGATAACACACTAAACCACAGATGGTTGAGCAAGGCTGCAAGAGAGTGAGTGAGGAAAGTGAGTACGAAGACAGACAGAAGGAGAGGAGAGGACAGGAAAGGAGAGGAGAGGAGAGAAAAGGAGAGGAGTGGGGAGAGGAGAGGAGAGGAGAGGAGAGAGGCATCTCTGATAGTAAAGCAACAAAGAGGAGAGAATAGTAGCACCGGAACGTCTGTTGCTGCAGCCAAGAGATCCTCCACCGCTCTTTA
Organism: Aulostomus chinensis; assembly: GCF_037954235.1. Classification (NCBI taxonomy): domain Eukaryota; kingdom Metazoa; phylum Chordata; class Actinopteri; order Syngnathiformes; family Aulostomidae; genus Aulostomus; species Aulostomus chinensis. The sequence continues at coordinate 16,082,747 of NC_141322.1, forward strand.
CTCTGGACTCAAGGGACGGTGGATGCTAACACTTATAAATGGCAGCGTAATTGAGCTGCAGCTGAACTGAACCTACAGCAGTGCAGGAAGAAAGCAGGATGCGTTATCGATTGCATACCTTTATTTGTCCAGGAGTATAACAGGTACTCTCAGGTGAGCAGGGTTAACTTGAAACCACACTGTAAGCTGACTCCATGATACCAGCATCTGCCGGGGTATGTGAGACAGTTACATGCTGTGTGTGTGCACAGGTATGCAATGTTTAGTTGGAAACAGCTAGGTGCATAGATGATGTGACACCGCCGTCAGAACAACACACACACACACTTCAGGAGGAAGTTACACGTCTGCGTTCGCTCTCAGATTTCCTGGTCTCCTCTCTGGTGACACCCATCGTGGAGAATCTGAGCCGAGGTCACCTCTTACAGGTGGGACTTGAACACTCTGGATTCATCATCAGAGGAGCGCTCTCTTTATCTGGATGAGTAGAACAAATTTGGACACACTCTGATTGTGGCTGAGTGTCACATCAGCCCGGCGGTTGAAGATAAACCCGGACTTCCTCAGATTGTCAGACGTGCTGTGGCAGACACCATCCCGGGACCCCTCCATGACTGTCAATACAGTCCTCACCCCCTCCATGACCAGCAGTAACAGCATGAGCAGCGGGTACTGCAGCCTGGATGATGACAGCGAAGACTTCACCTTCTTCACAGCGAAGACTTCATTCTTCCGTAAACCCAAGCATGCAGCTAAGGTACAGAACCGCTTCAGATGAGTTAGTGGAAGTGTGACAGACTCGGATGGTTCAGACAGTTGGTGTTAGGTGTTAAGTTAGGCTGGGAAAAAAAAAACCCAGAAAACAGAAAAACAGAAGTGTTTAGGGGAAGTGGTGGTGTTCGCCTTGGTAGGTCTCTAGGTGTGTGTGTGTGTGTGTGTGTGTGTGTGTGTGTGTGTGTGTGTGTGTGTGTGTGTGTGTGTGTGTGTGAAAGGTTTATTGTCATACATCATTTCTCTTGATGCCTTGTGGGAACTCATTCATCATGTAAGTGGCTAGCATACATTTAGCATAGCGGTCCCAGGATGAGGAGGTGAAGGCCAGGATGAGACCAACATGTATCTGCTGTGTTTTCACATAGAAACAGAGTTAATGATGTCAGGTTCCACTGGGGTTTCATCTCTGCAGGACGTGGGAGAGGTTTCCATAGAAACCAAGCAGATACTTTTGCAACAGCATGTGTACATATGAAGAGCAACTGCCTAACAGTAGCAAAAAACGTTTTTTTTTCTAGTTACCATAGCAACTGATGTATTTCAGCACTAGCCTCACACTTCCTGACATTTGCTTGTGGTGTACTGTACTGTGCAAATATCTGTGTCAACAACTACTGTAGAAAGATCCAGGGTTGTCAATTGTTCTGTGTAATGATTGAGTTGTAGCTAAACGGATAGACTCAGAAGAGTGAGAGTATGACAGATAGAGCTGAAGCACATAGAGTTGTAATTTCTGAAACTACATTTATATTTGTACAAACATGCTCAGCCATTTTTCTGGCCGACCTTGTCCAGGCTGTGGTGTCTGATTTGAAGAATCTCTGAATAATTGACCAGCTGTGTGTCAACATGTGAAGCTAGGGTTGCTGTTTGGTGTGTGTGTGTGTGTGTGTGGGGGGGGGGGGGTGCATGTGGGCTGCCAGTGCAGAGGCTCCCAGCTGATATAGCCTGATGCCTCTGGCAGCCGTAGGAAGATAGTTGGAGGTGAAAATGTATCAGGAAGGGAAAACAGCTTTGCAGGCTGGAGCACTGCAGGCTCCCTGTTAGACGCTGGCTTTGAATACGAAAAGGAGATATGCAAAGATGGTGTCCGCTGAATACTTTTAAAATAGAAGCATATAAGGTATTCAATAAGTGTGTCACTGTGTGACTTGCCTCCACTGACTCCGGTAGACCCACACTGATACACACTGGGAGACGTTTACATTCACCTAACTAGTGAAAGGGGAGTTCAGATCCTCCTTTCATTATGAATTATTTCCAGAGCTGAGCCTTTTGCTCCAGATAAGCCAGCCAGCTTTAATGTCTTTTCGTGTGTGTGTGTGTGTGTGTGTGTGTGTGTGTGTGTGTGTGTGTGTGTGTGTGTGTGTGTGTGTGTGTTTGTAGAGCAGCCGTTACGTGCATTTCTCTTTGGTCTGTGTTTTGATGCGGTAAAAATGAATGAGTTACACTGCTATTGGTGTTCATCATGACTATGAAATTCCTTTTCACATATATCTGTGGGCCGGCCGTTGCAGGGATCACCTCCTGCACATTCACATCTGACACAGTGACTGTCTTGGATGTAAAAGTATTTTCTGTTTTGTAAATTTGGTATACTGTACTGGTAATTTTTTGCAACTCACACCTCTATTCTTTTAAAGAAGTTAGATTATGAACATTTCCTTTTTCATAGAACAGTTCTTAGATTACAAGTAAAGTTCAGAACAAATGTATGATGAACCACAAATGATGAAATTGGATGAACAACAACATGGTGGTATGTAAAGTCATTTTTATTTTGTTAAAATGAATTAACGGTAACAAATAAAGTATTGTTCAGTAACTGGCATTGAAACCAAGCTATTGAAAATTTAAACGATACCTCACATGAACCCTCTACTTTCATTAAGATAGGCTGTGTTTGTTTTCTGGGATATGGACAATTATATTAAAAGTAATAGCGATGGGATATGCAATGAAGAGTATCTGAATCAGGTACTGATACAGACATTATCCACAGCTTGCAATGATGGTGCAGACCCAGATTCCGTCCATAGTTTGCACTGGACCATGAACGCACCATATTGTAACACGAGACATGTCATCGATCCATACACAGTTCAAAGCAATTGCTCAGCCCATTGTTTGTTGTTGCTTCTTCATAAACAACAATGAGGAAAAATGAAGCAACCCATCTTTCCTGTTACTGCCAAACAAACAAGCTACTACAGACTATGGTCACATAGAATTACACAACCAATCTGATCAGATCAGAGGGTGTACAGGAGCAGTCCAACTATTTCTACATCACAGTGTTTTATTTTACAAGAGCAGTATTGCTTGTTTATATGTGTTTCTGTGTGTGTTTTTCTGTTTCCTGTTTGCTGTTGCAATAGAATCATGTTCTCGATCGTGATTTCCAATCGAAACTTGGCCCAGTGAAGGTATTTGTGTGTGTGTGTGTGTGTGTGTGTGTGTGTGTGTGTGTGTGTGTGTGTAGGTGTCTTGCTTTGCATCGTTGGATAACTGCTCACGTCGTCAGTCTTACTGGCCTGTTGTAAGGGATCCCAGAGTCTAGTGTTACCTGAAGATCCTGATCACACTCGCACAACCAGGTTTGACTGACAAAGTCAAGAGTGAGTTTGTGTGATATCCACTTACATGTGCACGCACGCACACAGACACACAGACACACGCACGCACACAGACACACACACACACACACACACACACACACACACAGAGGCCTGGGTTAATACTGACTGTTTTATAGCGACATTTCAAGCAGTCATATGACCTCTCCTGTCTGATCTCATCAGAGTGAGAACATCAGCACTTGCTCATGTCGCCCTGAGATGTGTGTGTGTGTGTGTCTGTGTGTGCGTGTGTCTGTGTGTGTGTTGGCATTGCTGTGTTAACGTGGGTGTGATCTGCATGTATCAGTATACACATGTGTCCCCTTACGTAACAGTCCTAGATATCTTACACATTTAAGCCGTCTTACGTCTTCAGCATCTGAATCACAACAGGATGACACAGCCTGTGATGTCATCACTGCTGGGGACATGACCGGACATTTGGTGGGAACATGTCATTATAGAGTCGAATATATTATCGTGACTCATTGTCAACTCAGTCAACATATTTTGCATCACCTGTGTCTCCAGGGGCAATGTTTGCTCCAGATATTGAGTGAAGATGGACAGTTAGAGCAAGAATTCTGAGAACCTGTGAGAGCAAAACACAAGAGTTTGATGTGAGGGACTCAGACAGACATCTGCTTAGACAACTGTATTTTCAGGGTTAGGATTGTGCATAATGTGCAAATTAATATTCATGACGTGAATATGAATATGAACAATTGAGAAATAATTGCAGTTATTTTGAATGATAATATGATTTAAGGTCCAATAATAAAGGGATTGTTAATTATTACATTGTTATTCTAATTTTCACCAAAAAAAGAGCCATTAAAATCATAACAGTGTGATTTTTCCACAGATCTATATCCTACATAGATGTTTTTTTAAGTCTGTAGAATTTGATGTGGAGATCCGGTGCCACATTAATGAGTTTGAAACAGTATTTTGACACATATTTAGGCTTTGACAAATCTAGAATTTCTATTACATTTTCAATTGAACTTTGATTAATTAGGCAGCCCTACTTGGAATGATTTGCATCTCATATTTTCATCACATTTTTAACAGAATGTTTCGGTCTGTAAAACATGCTCATTTTCCTGGAATCACAGATTTTGTCCTGCTGGTCCTCCATGACCTGGTCCAGCAAGGTCAGCATCCCAGGACTTTGTGGAACTCACAGAAACTCATCTATTGTCCAGCTCTATTGTTCGCTGACCACTCTCACTGGTATGCAGAGAGGGGGGCGAGGCGCTGGCTCTGATACATTTAGAAACTCATACAAACGCAGGAATTCCTGCAAGGTTCTTTTCATTTCGGTTGCCTTTGTCTGCCTGGAATTATTTACATGTCAAATCCTCCATAACGCTCTGACTTTTCTTAACCCCTGATTGTTCTGCTCTGTTACATAAGCAGCAGAGGCAGAACTGTCCAAGTCTCATACTTGTGTGTGTATACACTCATTACAAAGCGGTTCGAACAGCCAACTTAGATGCCCACCTGCAGTTGGATGATAAACAAGGCCTGTCCTCTCCAGGATTTAAAGTTATCGAACATATACTGAGATGTGCATTTGATCCCAAATGTTTCCAGCCACGTTCAAAGAGAGAGAATCCATCATGTCTTGAATGTTATTCAAGGTAACAGTGCATTTCATGTTGCAGCTTGTCAGCGAGGTCACACACGTCGAGTTGTGACAATCTCATAAAAGTTATTTTTTGCGGCAACTTGGGGGCCAGAGCTTGGATGCCACGAATTAAGGCCACTCGCTCTGTCTCCGAGTCACTAGGGGGACGTTAATGCTACTCTGAGATGTAGTCAGACAAAGCCTTGTGATTGGACGATGTCGGTGATGGTGACAGACACCTAGATGGTGTTTCAGAATGTCAGTGAGATCATCTATCTATACAGCAAGAAGTGTCTGGTCTGTTTGAACATCTGTTACTCAGCTAACACCTGTTCATCTGATCAACAACAACCTCACCATGCGGATGGTCCGGGGCAGGGTTGTCCAACGTGGGGCACACAGGCCAAATTTGTTACGGCATGAGGATCCAATTGGCCCTCCAGATGTAAAAATACATCACTAAATAAATGAAAAATAATAGAAATACCAGGCCAAATATATCAGACTATATTATATTACTTACATTTACAAAAGTATATAAAACACACAAAAAGACACACACACACACACACACACAGCTGTAGTATTGAATGAGAGTGACACCATCACACAACCAGAGGACTTTCCTTCAGGAATGATTCCTACTCTTCATCTCTATTGCTCTCTCTCTCTCTCTCTCTCTCTCTCTCTCGCACACACACACACACACACACACACAGCTGTAGTATTGAATGAGAGTGACACCATCACACGACCAGAGGACTTCCCTTCAGGAATGATTACTGCTCTTCATCTCTATTGCTCTCTCTCTCTCTCCCTGCCCCACAAACTGCCAATGAACAAGAGAGGGAAAAGAAATTGTATTGTGAGATAGGGAGGATGCAACCCACTGTACTATAAATAACCTAGTCAAACTCTGTGTTGCTAAGGCTGGCTCAGCAGCCGCTCTTTCATCACTCCTTACCCCTTACTCGCTTCGTTTTCTGCCTACCCCCCCCCTTGATTCTCCTTCCGCTCCCACTTCTTTCATTGCTTCCTCCAGTGTTGCTGAATGTGTAGTTTGCTCCATTCACAATAATTCCTGTACCCGTACCGAGCAGAAGAGCTGGTGCAACCCTGCCGACCAGGATAGTGAAGTGTCCCCATCAGCTGCCGTCCCAGCTGCAGCTTTTCTTGCTGAGGCTGATAAAAATGGAGGGCAGGAGAAGGAGGGGTTGTCATAATTAAAAGAAATGATAGAATGCAGAAGGGATGTTCGTGAGAGAGTGGCTCTGTTTGTGCAAAGCAAGCGAAGTGTAAATGTGCTTAAGACTAATACTCTGTCTTTGTCTCTGACATCCAGACGAAGGAGGCAAAGGAGGAGGAGTCACAAGGGACTAAAGACCTCTCAGAGGAAGAGGTGCGGACCAGGATAGATGAGTATAACTCTCAAATCTCCAAGAAAGGCATGAGTCTGGTGAGTTAACATTGATGGCTGCAGTTTTATGTCAAACCACTCATTGTTTTTCAAATAGACAGCGAATGGAGTTGGGACTGATACAGAAGTATGTTTCAAAGTGATAAATGGAGCATGGTTTCAATTAGATTTCACTTCACTAATAACCTTTGATCCTCTTCTTATCGTGTCCACATATACAACATTTACAGAATGCATGGTTAGATGTTGTTCGGCCAAAACTGACAAACAGGAGCTTCATTGTCCTTGTGGAATCATTCAGATACTGCTAATCCGAACAGCCACAAGCAACAGCTACATGCTAGGCTAAAAGCTGCAAGCTGCGTAAATTGTGATATCAAATAGAAAAACACAAATTTTGAATATGCTTTTTTTGTGGATACAGTGAATGGTCCTATGATGACATAGAAAATCCTCAAACATTAAAACTTGCTATAAGTTCGATTTGAGAGTTGATGCTTCTTTCTAACTAAATATGAATCCACAGGAAGGAAACGTGCTAATTAATATGGTCCATTGTCACAATAGATTAATCGGTCCAAATACTAGTTGTGGCATGTGTGTGAGACTACTTCTTGGCAGGGTGCACTAACATCTTGTCATTACAGTGAGGCCACCAGTCCATCAGCACAGTCTCTGCCAAGTCATTGTTGTAATTAGAGAACATCGGGGGTACAAGTTGACAGATTTGTGTTGAAACTCTCAGGCTGTTTCTAGTTTCTGTGTTAAATCTGTAGTCCCAGACTTTTTCCAGCTCATGACATCAGCAGAGAAAGTCCCGATCTACCCTCTCCAATTCACTGCATTTAACCCGTGACAATGTAGACAGACTGATTTAACACAGACTGCCGTCGGACCGTGTTGAACTGTAGACGATCAGATCCACACTTCATTCAGAAAACAATCATTTTAAAAGCGATCTGATGTTTAATTCACAGACTGAACTGACAAAGCATCAATTCACACGTCAAACAAGTTGCCATCGTGATGTAATTTTTTTCCGGCATCGTGACAATCCAGATATGAGTTGGAGGTGGCAGTCATGAAGACACAGTCTCAGAAGTCAGCAGTGAAGCTTAGCAGGCTAACAGTGAATCACTTTTTACATCACTTTCAATATCTTAACTTCCTCTTGCTAATATGAGGGATCATATGGTGATCAGAGTGGTTATTTCAGTCATGGCTGATGATGTGAAGGAACAACGCAAAGGAAGGGAGCTAATGCATCTCTGTTGTGAAATCACGCCGGCCAGTTGGTCGGGACTAAGAAAACTGCTGGATGAAGATCATTTTTAATTTAAAGATGTGTTTAAGTCTTATTATATATCATGACAGCAAATCAACTTTATGACATTTCAAACACTTCACTTTTACCCTCTGGTCTTGAGTCTACGCAGTTCTTTCCCCCTCCTTATGAATGTTTTATCTGCTCCGTTCCAGGCTTCAGATGGATCCTACACAGGCTTCATTAAGGTCCACCTGAGGCTCAGCCGGCCAGTCACGGTGCCTTCTCTGGAGGTGTCCAGCACTGAGGTAGTGTTCAAGCAATTAGGCAGCCAAACTCAAGCACTGTCAGAGGCCCAGGAGGGGACGGACTTTGGGCAGAGTGAGAAAAGAACATCGTTCTACTTGCCGTGTGACTGTGTGAAGCAGGTCCACATTAGCTCTTGGACTACAACCGGCGAGGTCATCCAGGGCCTGCTGAAGAAGTTCATGGTGCTGGACAATCCTCAGAAATTCGCTTTATACAGGCAGACGCACCGTGATGGACAAGGTGAGGCCTAATCACCGCCTCATTAACATGATGACGTCAGTTTAGCACAATAAATCTGAGTACATGTTTTATTTCTCTCTGTCAGATCTATTCCAGAAGCTTCCTCTGTGCGAGCGTCCTCTCCTTCTGAGACTGATCGCAGGCCCTGACCCAGAGCAGCTCAGCTTTGTCCTTAAAGAAAACGAGACTGGAGAGGTGGAGGTGAGGAAGCGCACCGACTTACGGTTCTTGAAGGACTCTTAGAGAAAGTTTGTAACGATATCTTGTTTCTTCAACAGTGGCACGCATTCTCTGTCCCTGAGCTACAAAACTTCCTGGTCATCCTGGAAAAGGAGGAGGCAGATCGTGTACGAGCAGTGGAGAATAAATACTCTGCGTACAGAAAGAAACTACAGCAAGCTCTACAAAAACATGACCCTTGACCCCTCACCTGTTACCTTAGAAACTCAACCCAGGAAGACACAGACCCTTTGAACACTGACCCCCCCCCCCCCCCCCCAAGACCTATGATCTATTCATAGACTGGAGCCGGAGCTGAACTTGTCTCCACCCTCAACATACACAAACATACACACACCCTTTCTCAGGATGCATTCAAACCCCCACCCCCACCCCCACCACTCCTAAATGCGTACGTCCACTCCCTGAGGAGAGAAGCAGGTGTGTCCGAATGATCCGTAACTCTGGTTTGAGACTGAAAATGAATCTACAGTGTTTTTAATGATTATCTCTTCTTCTGCTACTGCTGCTGCTGCTACTGCAAGTGTTACTTATGCATGAGTCTCTGTCAGCCCCCCCCCACCACCACCACACACACATGCACACACAGGAAACAGAACACATGGTTACTTTTGCAGCATCTCCTTGGGAATGAAAGGACTACCAGTGTTTGTCTTATTTCCTATAGAAACATCTGATGTACAGAAAGGTTTTTTTTAATTGCAGGAATATAAGCTGTGGATTTGTGGGGGAGGGGTTTAGGGTCTGTCCAACATCAGAAGACTGTATCTGAAGTCGGACGTTGGAACAGAAGACGACTGCAAGGCTAAAACAGCACTATCCATTCCCTGATTTTTCTCAGGAAACAAAGAAATAACCTAACGAAGGGAAAGAGAATCCTCTTCCATTGTATACCAACTTTGTCAAAACTCATCTGTTTTATCACTAATTGTTATTCCTACTTCGATGCAACGAGGGAGTCAGACCCAGCAACACCCCCCCCCCCCCCAGCTCTCTTTCACATAACTATGATTTCATTCCCTCTTAAAGTAACCGGCCATGCATGAGAACTCCGCCTGTATGAATCCTTCCACACATTTCCTGACTTTTTAAAGACACTGTTATGAGGTTGCATTTGAGGGTTTTTTTTACACCAAAGCTTAGAAGGACAGATCTATTAAAGAGAACTGATATTAGACAGTCATCAAGTTAAAGGTGATGTATGTGAAAAATGAAACCAATATAGAGGTGCAGGACGCCGGTTTCTCCCTAACCCTCCACCGGAAAACAACCGAAAAGAAATATATGAAATTCATTATGATGGTTGTGATGTATTAATGATGTGTTTGCAATGCATATGTATTATGTAGACACTGGAAAAAAGGTTTGACATGGTTTAACTTTTTATGATAAAAAATATTCTTTTGGTATCAATCATTCTGGTTGGTGTGTGTGTGGGTTGGTGTGTGTGCTCATCTAGGTAGGGCAGTGAGGATAATGTGAATAGTGTTTTAACAGCAAGTGTGTCATTAGCGCACCCTCATTTGACCTCACTTATTCAGTATATTTGAGTGCACGTGTAACATTACAAATTAATTTGCTTGGATTATATTTGGCAAACACGCATCATTGAATAAATGCCATCATCAAGAAGACCGAAACCATTTCACGCACATTTTCCCAATTTTTTTCTGCAGAAATATCCATAAATGAGGCCACTTGTCCATGAGCACATTTTTCTCAGTCTTGCTTTTTACGTCACCACCCAAAGCCTAAGCTGTTCCTGCTGGCAGTGCCTTTTGTGTCATGTGCCCCAGCCAATATGTTTGTGCACACAGGAGTGCGTGTGTGTGTGTGTGTGTGTGTGTGTATGAGTGCTTATGCATGTGTACAAATTCGTTTTTTGGGGTGTTTTTTTTTTTTCCTTCTTAACACTCATTCATCATTCCTATCCCCTTGTGTGTGTGTGTGTGTGTGTTTGTGTGCGTGCGTGCCTGTGTGTGTTATTTATTTTATTTCATGGTTCAAACCATCCACGTGTCAAGGATGTTGAGACTTAATGCTTTTTTTGCAACTTTTATTTGAAGAAGTGTGTATAAATATATCAGTAGAACTGTACAGAATATGAAAATTGACAAAATAAATAAAAGGTTATCCCTTTATGGAAACACATCTAATGTGTGAGTGGCTCCTACACAGCTTTATGATGAACCACCGCTTGAGGTCATGTCACTCTCTTCATTTGAAGACGTCTCATATTTCAGAGTTGACATCATGGCTCCCTGTGAATAGATCGACAGCTCCACACTTCAACACACTTCATCTATGGGTCGGAAATATTTTTCATACAGAGGCTGACTGAAAGTTGCAAAGTAGACATTATCTTTGAAGAAGAAAATCCCTACAAATCAATACTTTTGAGTTATAGGACTTGTGTCTTTGTTTTATCATGATTTATGAGTTACCAAAATGAAGGAGAAAGTGAACTGGTTTTAATTCTCTGTGTGATTAGATGCAACCAAATAAATAAGAATGGGAATTAGCGCAAAGGTGCTAGGATTTAGCTATTATTTATTTATTCATGTTACTGTGCAGACATATAGATGTGAGCATTCTTTAACAGAGTGAACTTATTTTCCTCTTTGAACCAACTTGTATTACTTACAAAACGCCAGCAGGTGGCGATACCACACAAACAGTACGGGAGCCTCATGCAGATGCGTGTATTTCTGTGTGAATTTGAAACATTCATTTGTCACAGTGGGATGCGGGTAAATTCTGCTGAGACTCTCAGACATCAGTAGCAAAGGTTGTTTTTTGGGGCTGAATCTTAATTTAAATGTTGGGCAAATTAAGTTGTTACCCCACCACCACCACCACCACGACAACAGGTGTCAGTGTCTGTCACAGGGTGTTAGACCAAATACAGCCAAAAAACAAACCCACCCCCACCCCAAACCCTGCAAGGAAACATCAGGGTGGTTTTGCACCTGGCCCCATCTCTTTGAGTGCTTATAAATTCACTATATAAGCTCAGAGAAGTTCTCGATCCTTACACTTACACCTCGAGCCCCTCTAGGATGAAAGTGCAATCAGCAGATTAAATTAATAGCTATTGTCACCCTACTCTCTCTATACACCACCACCTAAGAATAATCAACATGGCCGAGTTGGCCTTCAGGGTGGGCTGATGGCCAGAGGACTGCCTGAAACTGTATCAGTGAGCTTATTTATGGCAGCAAATATAGACAGTCCCCCTCTTCTCACCTCTGAGAAAGGGCTATGTTTAGCATCACCCTCTGCCCAGCATGTATCACTGTCTGAATTTAGCTTGTCCCCCTTCTCATGGCGGCCTGAACTCACTGTCTGCCCGTCCTCCACCCTGCTCCCTCCTAACTATATTCAGCCTGGCATAGAGCTCCAGTTTCACCCCACAGTTCAGCTTTCTTGAAAGGGTATACTAAGTGCATGACCAAAGGCACCGTGTGCTGAGGAGCAGTCACGCTTTGCTCCACCTCGCAAATATTTTCGCCATCGGTTATTCTGCAGATTATGTCCTTCATTCATCACCCTGATAGCTTAGATTTGCCTGTGCCTCTGGAAGACCCCAAGCAAATATATTAGCATATTCCATGCGCTGTCACAGAAAAAAAGGATCACATTTCCCATCAGAAAATAGAGAACCAGTGAGGGTTTTTTAGTGGTAAAGATTTAAGACAGCAAGTGTATTTGGTCTGTTGTTAGTGAGCATGTTTGATGTGCACTTGTGTTTTGTTTTGCTTTGGTTGTATTTTGAAGGGGCTTCTCTGTACAGGCGTTGGAAATCAGCAGTAACTGCTGGACAATTTTTCCCTGTATCTGTATTTGTCACATGAAAACTACAGCAAATATTAAAATTTGTCGAATAAATGGAATTCTTACAGCTTCAAAACAGTCAATATGAGAGTAACTAAGAAGAGCTAATCTGCACATACAAATAAAAGCTAATCTTAAAAAGAGTCAAAGCTAATATTTTTTTCTTTTACTAATATATAATATAACTTTTCTACGTTTTTCGGCTATCCAACTATAATGTATTCAATTTGTTTAGTAACTTATCCATCCATGCCAATCCCCACCGTCTGCTAGTTGCTCCGGTTGGACACTGCGGGGCGCTCTTCTGCTTCTCCCGGGGTTGAGCCTAGCCCCGCCCCGGTCCCGCCCTCTGTTTGCCTGCTGCTGACTCCCAGGCTAGCGAAGACGCCCATAGCAACAACACACAGCTGCGTCGAATAAGATACTCTTCCAGGAGAGAGGACGGATTAAACACTGCTGCTTTGTTGCGCTGACTACAGGTGACGGGTTTCTACGAAGGGGATCCCTCGGTCGATGTCTGCCGTTAACATGGGACAAGAGAAGAGCTAGCTAGCCCGCTCTGGCTAGCCATCCCTGAAGACAAGCCAAGCTGTCCCGAAGGAGGGGGGAATCCGGGGGGTTCAACGAGTGGTAGCATCGCTGTTTGCTAACTACAAAATCAGCTAACCGGGAATAATCACGGGAATGGTGCTCTCGATCGACTCACTGTACCGACAGAGAAAGGCGAGGGGCACACGGGTCAGACCACCAAGCTGTAATATTTGGACTATCTTTAACACAGGGAACGGTTCTCGGGCGGACCAGTGTTTGGTGGCTAGCTGGCTGGCTAGCTAGTTGAGGGAAGCGACCCCCACCGCCTGCTCAGGTTTTCCCAAGGCTAATGTTAGCCAGCACACCGAACAGACAAATTTCAGTAAAACAAGGATTACAATCAAGAAGGAAGTTATCAAACCCCAAGGGGAGAATAGGTCGAGTTTAGTGCATTTGAAACCTTAAATCGAAGCTAACTGGAAGCTAAGATCACGGCAAAGTTGCTCGAATGCTAGTGGCTACGTTGGCGATGTGACACTAGTTAGAATCTTTGTTTTTCACTGTTTTTATCCCGGAATTTTTTCTTTCGGATGCTGGCATCACACATTGATTGCAGCCATGATGATAATAAGCAGAAAACCAGAGGGCCCAATAGCAACAGGTAACTATCACACAGTATTGAACAAAATGTCTCTAAATGCTGTTTTGTTTTCACATGTTTGTGTAGCCGAGCTTAAAGCGATACAAGCTGCCTGTCACGTCACGGTGTTTGATTCATCCTCGAGAAACTTCAGGCATTTACAGAAATATCTTGGGCTCAAAATGGCTTTGATTGATTGACGATTTATTTTCTTGGCTCCAGGCTTAAATGTCACGCAGTGTCCTGGTGTGGACAGGGGTTGTAACACAAGTCACAATGCAGGGGTCGTTTCACACCCCTCCTGACTCCATCATGAAAGTTGTGTTTTGGAAACAGGTCAGGAATCACGCTCGTGTGTTTGTGTCTTCCTTGGAAGCGTTTATTGTTCCATCAGACTCTCATATCTTATCTGCCACAGCTGATTTGTTACAGCTGTTTTGGAGTTTGAACCATGTTATTGTTTTATGCTCCCCTCCTCTGTGTTTGGATCCCTCCTTGTTCTAGAGGTTTGCATGTGAGCTGGATCATCACCATTTCATTACCGATCGCTGATGGACCTCCCAAATGTACCTTGCAGTGTACATTTAAGATTTCCTTCCCTGCAAGGATACATTTTTAAGAGTACCAGGAGGAGGAGGAGGAGGAACGCTGAAACTTGTGGCCCCCCCACCACCACCACCGCCACCACCACACACGTTTTACGACACATGAGCTGCAGTATGTGTGTTTGTTTGAACCTTGTTCCTTACCCTTTGCTATGCAGAGGACAGCGTGGAGGGCTGAATGCCAGGTATACATAGTTGGCTGGATGTTTGGTTACATAGAGGTTAGGACCGTGGCTGCTCTCACCCCGTGCAGAAAGTGCTGAGCCCCTGCGCGGTGATTTGGTGCTGGGCTCCTGGGGTCGGTGCTTGTCTAACATTGTGTGTAGAGCCCTAATGCCCCTGTTTGCTGTGCTGTGCAGGTCTAATGCGTCTGTATCCAGGCAGTAGCTCTAATCTGTCCCAGAGCTGCTCTGTTGACTAGGGACATGGGCTGTGACGCACCTGCACATGGTTACAACGCTCTCAGGGTCCAGACAGACAGAACACTGAGCCTGTCACACTCGTGCGTTTGTGATAATGAGCTATTCACACACAACGGCAATAAAATGCCTCGTCCTTACAGCCTCATTTGGGACAAATTGATTCGATGTGCATCCGGGCAGCTTGGTCTTACTAAAGCGTGTGTGTGTGTGTGCTTACCAACTGTCGAGGTGAACAGCTGACTGATGGGGTTCGTCATTTGAGTAACCAGCGTTCTGCATCGCTCCCAAATGCTGCTCTCATTCTGTGTATCACTTAACATGAAGTGTTTGGATCAATACCGCTGAGGCGAGTGTGCAGTGTCCCTGAATGAAGGCGCCAGTCCCAAATAATAGCTCTGTTTCTAAGCACATCTAAGATGAGCCAGGAATAGATGATCTTCTATATTGAAGCCTGGGCCACCTAGCTTCTTAATTTGTTGGCCTAATTCTAAGCCCAGACTAAACACTGATTTGGATTTTGTTAAGATGTGATATTAAAGATCTAGAATCACTTAACTTTACATTCATTACATTACCAGGGGTGCATCGGGTTACGTAATAGTAAGGAGTTGAGCTGACGCGCCACAGATGTGGCCCGCTACTTCTCTACGTCTTACAAAAAGTTACCTGAAGATATCGTTTCCATGATTTGATGGCAAGCAAACACAAACCAGTGTTGTTATTTTGTAGGCTGCGGCTCTGGCTCTTCTGTTATCATGTTAGCTGATTGAGTAAGTGTTGCTAACCAGCACTTCCATCGCTCTGATATCTTGGTGTTTGGGCATCAACAGGTACCCTTGTTGTGCTAACACTGCACTATTGACAGTTTTTGAACAATTTTGGAGGTAATTGTGCAAAGGAATCCTGATGTGAATGCCGCTGTAATGTTTGCAAAGGGGGCCACCTACATGGAAGATAAGGTGGCCACAGTGTAGCTTTTTTGTGGCTAGCGTCAGACCCTGGGAGCAGGTCATGACAAGGCCTGAAAAGACAGATGGGTAGACGGAAAGATGCTGTCGTCACTGAGGCATCTGTTCTCCCCATTAGGCCAATAATACCACTTGCAGTGCTAGCAATCTGGAACCCTAAGCCCCGTCTAAGCTGGTCAGGTTGGAGCCCTGGCCTTGGGTACAATGTGTTGGACACAATAGATCCGATGGCTGAATCTGTTATTAATGACCTTTGCACAGTTAAGGTGGGCAAGCATGATTTGGCACTGTAGAGGACCATCCTCCCCGGGTCTGCTGGGTCTTAACACATCAGTAGCTTTTGTCAAGTCAGATGTCGGACATACAGGATAGATTGACAAACGAATCAATGGGACTTTGACTGGTTTCCACAAATAAGAGATTCTGTCTGCCTGGCCAAGATTAGATTGCATTCTGCGGATGTGTCCTCTGTTCGGGCTTTTATCCTCAGACTGTTTTGTAGATTTGAGGGTTCTGCATCGTCACACTAATGTAGTGGTGTCTCTCTGTCCTCTCAGCACGCCACAGTGATGGTCTGTATGACTCTTACATGAGGACAGACCACATCCTTAAAGACGAAACGGATACAAACAGTCCATCTGGGCTGCCCCCCATGCCCAAGCACACAGTAAGTATTCAAACACACACACACATACATATGTATGTATGTGACACAAAGCAAGCAAAGCCCTATTTCCTGTCTGTCTCCAGACATCCTGTTCCTCAGAGAGACATTCCCCACCCATCTCTGTTCCTGTTCATCTCATTTGCACTCCTTGGGGGGGGGGGGGGGGGGGGGGAGCTTATCTCTTATCTTCAACTTGCATAATGCTGTCAAGTTTTTATACCAGTCAATCACACGAACATGTGACTGCTATTGATTCCGTGCCTCCGGGTACATAGATTTTCTTTCACCACGCTGTTGTAAAGGATAGATTAGTATTAGACAAGTAGCTGTCTGATACATGACTTCTCTCACCTCCTGACCCATTTTTGAGATGAGGTTGCTGTTGTTTAAAGTCAATTTTTTTTTAGCTATGTAAAATATCAGTCAGACACTCTGTCCTGTGTCAGGCACCTCCAGCAAAGCTAGCTGTTTCCCAGTAGCCATCTTCAACAAGCAAAGCTATCTGACCATCAGGAACAATTGCCCCCCCCCCCCCCCCAAGAGGCTGTGACGTTATTCTGAGAGTCCTCAGGAAACCCTGCAGATCCCTGAGAGTTTATGCAGAGCAGCTGAGGACAATCGGGGGGATATGTTTTTGTTTTCTGCAGAGCCTGTAATCCTACATTACCCCAAACAGTGAATTAAGTATGAAAGGTGTGTTTTTGTACTGTAATAATTGGCGAGCCCTCGCCCCAGGAGAAACTTCACTATGCAGTGTTCTGACTTGAATAGTATTGTATGTTGTAGTTGTACTACATAGTATTGCCACAATCATAGCTTTTTGTTTCCCAGTGGAGCTCCAAACATCGCAGTTCACGTTTGTATTAAATATCTGGTGTTGAATATTGAAAGTTTCGTTTTTGTTTGTTTGCTTTATGACATTTGTAGTCGCTGTGTAGTAGCAGGATACGTCAGGTAAATGATGTCCTAGCAGGGGTTTGCATTCATTCTGTCATAGTGAACAGATTTTAGTTTTGGCCCTTGTTGAGCACTTTTCTGCTGTGGTTGTTTCCCTGAATGGCCTTTATGACTGAAACACATGCACACACACACACACACACACACACACACTGATTCTCTACAGCCTTCAACACCAGTCGAGGAGAAAAGGCTGCTTCCATGTAAAATGTAAAGACTTATTGGGCTTGAAAATGTGACCCACAAACAAAATCACCAACATTGTCCCCCCTCTTCTGCGTCATTTAATCTTCCCTCAGTGGGCTCTCGCAGAGGTTCCACCAAGTTTCCTACTCCTGTCCTGTTCATCTGCCTTTGTCCGTTCCATCACGCTCGCTGTAGCACTCGCGGAGGTAAATGTCCTCCTCGGTTGAATGTATCTGACAGCAGCTCGCTCCAGTTGAGTGGGCGGTTGTGTTCAGAAGTGCCTCATGCTCTGGTGAGCTAGTAAAGCCATCAGTCATTCCTGATCTTTTGTATGAAGGAAAGGCAAACTAATTCATTGTAGTGGTGCTTTAGTTCTGGGTCATAATACAACTATAATGAGCGAGAAAGGGGACAGCGCTGCTCTAGGCCACATCAATTTTGTGATTTTTGTAACTCAGCTTGAATGAGTGTGATTTGTCAGTGTGTGTGTGTGTGTGTGTGTGTGTGTGTGAGTGACTGGGTTTTCACGTATGCTGTGTGTCTGGGCTCAAGAGAGAGGAAAAGCATGCTTAGGTGTTTCTAAGAGATTAGCTCTTCTCCATCTGTTGCACCATTTATATTTGCACACCGTGATCTCCCCACCCTCAGCACCACCACAGTTAAAGAGCACTCCTTCCAATTCTGATCACTTTTTACAATGTTTTTTTTTGTTGTTGTTGTTATTTGAAAACATCACACCCCCGACCCGGTCAATCTATAATCCATCACAGTCTGTTCAACATGTAGAAAGGTTTTGATTTTTTTTTTTTTATGTCAGCATTAGAGAGTGTGTGTGTGTGTGTGTGTGTGTGTGTGTGTGTGTGTGTGTGTGAGGGGGTCAATCGATGACTGTGTTTATAGTACAGTTTTCAGACAGCAGTGGTATGAGACTGGCTCAGCTGTCAGGCTGTTGGAACTAGTTCAGACTACCCAGTATAGTTAGATGCAAGGACACCTGGTTTGGCTTTTGTCATGACTGGAATGCAAGATCAAGTCTCTTTTTTTCTTGTTGTTTGTCTTTAGGAGCTTTCAACACACGTATGTCATCACCTGTTTCTTAGATGTATGTTTCCTGGTCGTGTTGTCGTCATCAGCCGGCTTGTTTCTGGCACAGATCTGCTCTGCTAAGCGTACAGGCTGAAGCTGAAATTCTCCACAGATTTCCGGCATTGAAAATTGTCTTTCTCCTCACTCAGATGGTTTAAACGTCTCTTACAAACACAAATTCCTCATGTGAGAGAACACCAGACAGCCAATGTACCTCTCCACTTTGTCAGTATACAGAAAACTCAAGTTCATTTGAGTCTGTCAAAGTGCGTCACATTAACAGAGTTCGTGAGCCGTAATGACTGTCATTTCCCTTTGGCTCCGTAATCTTGTGGTTCTCTCTGGTGGTAAGAGCCAGAGAGTGAGGAGGAGAGCCAGGCGTAAGAGCTTTCTAGCTAGCAAATCCTGTTGCACTGTTGGATACGAACATTGTTTTGGCCTCTTTGGGTGTAAATAAATGTGAAATGTTGTGTAATTCAGTTTTGGATTATTAGTTACAACGTTAAGCTACTATTAGCAGCCCTGGACGTATCCAAGACTCTTGCTGGAATTTACAAATCCAGAAAAGCTTTATTTTTTTTCCCCCCCAGAAAACCTTTTTTGCCAAACATGCCTTTTTTACTCGATACCCACCTGCCGGCAGATAGGCAAGCAGGGAGTGGATTGTTGGATAGCTTTTATGGTGGTTGGCGTCTGGGCTGCTGCTCAGTTCCTTACCAGACTGGATTTGGTTCCAGTTTTGCTGGTTCACTCGTACACAAACAGATCATGTGGCTCTGAATTTAGCTGGTGATGTTAGTTATGATGATAGAACAATCCATCTTGAGCTGTTAGAATTTCTAGAGTTGACATAAATTTGGCCACATTTTCTACTGGATGTCGTGATATGGATACGAGCGACATCTATGTAACATGTAGGCTCCATAGCATATGTTTTTTATATATATATATATATACACACACACACACATACATACATAGCCTCTCAGATCAGGAATTTTCTGAACTACAATTAATTCTTATTGGCAGTCTGTAGAAAACTACAGTCTGAGTATAGAAAAATATGAGGAAAGTCTAGTATTCATGCTCTCTTGTTGGACTGGAGCAACATCAGAGTGTGCGCTAACTGGGTTTTCTAATACTCTTCCCATTTGTCCCCCTCTACCTGCCACCTCCTCTCACAGGTTGTCAGTAACAAGGGTGTAATGAGGGATCAGGTGACTGTGCGAGGTGGCCAGCTGAAAGTCAAGTACCTCTATGAAGACTCCACCAACAATCGGAAGATCAACGCCATAACAACAGCAACCACTCAGAACGGCGGGACCACTGGTCAGACATCCAGCAAGCCTGCCCCAACCTCCAGCTTGTCCAAGGAGCAAAGTGGAGAAAGGTGAGAACTCTGCACAGATGCCAGAAACTTTTGTCACATATTTATCACGTCGCTAAAGGCTTGCACATGGTACGGCATTGCTCATCACCATCTTGTCCGCCGTAGCACTGAATCCAGTAAAGGCTCCACTGAATCCTCTGGCACACATGGAGCTGGGAACAGTGGGAAGCTGTGTGGCCCCCTCACTCCGGACCAGGCTATGAGACTGTACCGGTCTCAGCTGACCACCCTGGAGCAGACGGAGATCCACTCCTACTCAGATGTGTACTTTGTGGGACCCAACGCCAAGAAGAGGCCTGCCGTTGCTGGAGGGAACAACAATTGTGGCTACGACGATGAGCAAGGCGGTTACATCCATGTCCCCCATGACCACCTGGCGTACCGCTATGAGTTTCTGAAGGTGAGTCACATTTACTTGTGCCCAAAGTCGTGGCATTAAAACTGCGGTGAAATTTTTGGTAACCTAATTCTCCCCCTCACTTGGCCTCTTCAGATCATTGGTAAAGGTAGCTTCGGCCAGGTGGCAAAGGTGTACGACCACAAACTGCAGCAGCACCTGGCTCTTAAGATGGTCCGCAACGAGAAGCGTTTCCACCGGCAGGCGCAGGAGGAGATCCGCATCCTGGAGCACTTGCGCAAACAGGATCGCAACGGCACCATGAATGTTGTTCACATGCTAGAGAATTTCACTTTTCGCAACCACATATGCATGACCTTTGAGCTGCTGAGCATGAACCTGTACGAGCTCATCAAGCGCAACAAGTTCCAGGGCTTCAGCTTGCCACTGGTCCGCAAGTTTGCTCACTCCATTCTGCAGTGCCTCGAGGCCCTGAGCAGGCACAGAATCATCCACTGTGACCTCAAGCCTGAGAATATCCTGCTCAAACAGCAGGGGCGCAGCGGCATCAAGGTAGGACGTCCTGCACTCTTATGCCAGTTTGTGAGGTGTTGTATATCTGATGCACTCGTTCACTCACATGCTTCTTCTGTCCCTCCACCAGGTGATTGACTTTGGCTCCAGCTGTTTTGAGCACCAGAGGGTGTACACCTACATCCAGTCTCGTTTCTATCGAGCGCCAGAGGTGATCCTCGGCTCGCGTTATGGCCTTCCTATCGATATGTGGAGTTTTGGCTGCATTCTGGCCGAGTTGCTGACTGGCTACCCTCTGTTCCCCGGAGAGGACGAGGGGGACCAGCTGGCCTGTGTCATGGAGCTGCTGGGCATGCCTCCACAGAAGATTCTGGAACAAGCCAAAAGGGCAAAAAACTTCATCAACTCCAAGGGCCACCCTCGCTACTGTGGAGCCAATACTCTACCCACGGGGGCCACTGTGCTGACAGGGTCACGTTCCCGACGCGGCAAGATGAGAGGCCCTCCAGCTAGCAAAGAGTGGAGCGCTGCTCTCAAGGGCTGCGAGGACCCCACCTTTACTGACTTCATAAAGAAGTGTTTGGACTGGGACCCCTCATCTCGCCTAACCCCTGGTCAGGCCCTCAGACACCCCTGGCTGTATCGTCGGCTGCCTAAACCACTACCTGGAGCAGAGAGGAGCCAAGGGGCCACAGTGAAACGGCTCCCCGAGCACCACAGCACCTCTTTCCCCTCTATCCTGGCCAAAGGGGGGCCGGGCCTGGGCACTACAGCTGCCAACAACAAACTGAGGAGCAACATGATGGGAGATTCAGGGGAGGCCATACCTCTCCGCACGGTCCTACCCAAACTGGTCTCATAGAGAGAGAGAGTCCCTGTAATCTCCTCTCTCGCTCCACTTCCTCTGCACTCCTCAGGAGGAGGCAGAGTCCAGCAGAAGGTGGAGTTTAGGTTTTAAAACTTTTGTTTGGTTGTTCTTTTATTTGTTTTCTACTGAGAGGTGTCGACACCCCAGTTCCTGGTTTTTAATATTAGCTGGAGAGAGAGAGAGAGAGACATTACAAGAGAAACTCTAAAGTTTTTATACAGATAATTTCCTGGAGCGGCTGTGGGATTTCTATAAACAGCCACGGTTTGATTTTAGATACTGCTTTGTTATAAATCCTCCTTGTGTGAGCGAACAGCTAGCTTTGTCAACGAGCTAATGTTTTGAACCGGCGTTTGTTCTCACGTGAGTGTTTTATTTTAGTGAAACACTCAAGCACACCTGCACTGTCACTTGCCTCACACTTCATACTCTTTCTTAACACTCAAGAGGACACCCCCCCCCCCTTCCCGGGGCGGCGTTCGCCCGAGTGAAAAGGGCTACAGAGATTATCAGGTTAGCTAGCTAAGATCTGTTCAGCCGCCATTTCGTAGTAAAAGAATCATGCTCTAGTTCTCGCACACACACACACACACACTGACATTTACACAACAAAAAGGCTTTCACACAAGTAACGAGGGACTGGCATTACATAGTGAACAGTTAAGAAAGCATTCTTTTTTTAATTTAGCAATAAGTCTTGACCTCCTTCCCTCATTTTTCTTCCTTTTCCCGGTGCTTGCATGTCAGCTCAATATGTGACATTGGCATGTGTTCTTTAGCTTCGTGGTGCTACTGTAGGACACATGGAGACAGTATAGCCCCCCCCCCCATGTGAGGGAAAGAGTGAGGGTTGGGGTGGGGGGGGGGGGCAGTAGCTCCACTTCTCACGAAGGTGTCATCACCACACTCCACCAACTGCTTCGTGTGAGACTGCCGCGTCCTGTTCATATCTGTGTATATGAGAGAAAGATATAGGAGGGGTGAATGCCAGGGAAGTCAGAAGTAGCTGCTGTGACTGCTAGCAGTGAGGAAGACCAGCGCAAGGTGAGAAAGATGGTGAGGCAACATGAAGGGCTGTATGTTCAGTATGAGCTAAGATCTTTCTTTTTCTTCTGTTGGGGACGTATAGAAGAATTGACAGTACAGGCCAGTGACAAAGATGGGTGTTTATGGTACCGAAAAAAGAAAAAAGTTTCTCAGGGAGACATACTTGATACATCCCTTAATCTTCTATCCACTCTGCTCCACTTCCAGTCCCGACGGCGGATGAACATGCATGCAGTTCAGTCCGCTGAGAGCAAGAGAGAGTGTGTCCGCAAAGGGGGTCTGCATGTTCCACAATGTGACCTAGATTCTCTCTCACCCCCCCCCCCCCCCTCCACCACCACCACCACCATCCCTACTCTCACTGTGTCATGTAGGGCAGGGAACCTATTAAACTCACATTTATAGTGAATCATGGTGCTGTCCAAACACGCACACATACACACACACACAAAACACAAAAAGTCAGGTGCATGTTGTATGGACCACACGGCTCAAAGAGTTCTTTTTCTCTCTCGTCCCTTTTGTTTTCTAAGTGAAACTGTCAGGGATTTCTACTCTTGTCTCCTTTTTTTATTTTATAGAAGTGGTTTCTATTGGTATTCACGTCAGAATATCAGAGGTTGTCAAATGCTGAAGTGGGAAAAGAGAAAGTTGTGTACTGTCATGTTGTACTCGTGTGTGTTTAGTAGGAGGAGGTTTGGTGTTCCAGCATGAAATCACAATCTGTTATCAGACCGAGTGACTATGAGAAGAGAAACTGTACAGTAACCAAATGAAGTTGTGATAGTTTCTTTTTCTAAAGAAAATAAATGATTATGAACTGAAACGTGCTGCTCTTGGGTCGTTTCTCTTCATTTGAATTTGCATTATAGTAGAACTCCTCGCTGAATTTTGCAGAGATCTGCTGAGATAATGAGACAATAAATTCAGATGATGGTTTCTCGTGTGACCTTGGCCTCTTGTAACCAGCGGTAACCGGTGTTGTTTCTGCCATTTGACACTGGGGCGTGTGTTATGAAACAATGTATGTCTCCAGATGGCCGCTATAAAGTGAATTGGATTTCAGACGGCGATTAGGTTACGGATTCAGCCGCAGCACTGATGAGTCACCAGCCCGTGACACAGACACTGCCTCGTCATCATGAGCTTCAATGAAAGTCATGAAAACCTACCGACTAAACCCCACAAAGAGTGTCAATGTGCGACGCAGTCATTCTGATCACATGATGTGTCGAGACACTCCGTAGAAAGACACCAGTAACAATCATCCGGGGATGTCACACTATGGTATATTAGCTAATAACACGTCTAATCCGTCTCTGATGGCTGGGATTATGTTGCCTGAGTTGTCATACCAGTGTAGACGACAATAGCGTTAATCAGCAAGCAATAATACCTGGTACAGTAGTTCATTTATAGCTGCAGCACTGACGTGTGGAACGAGCCTGTTGGATTTGTAGTTATGTCACCGCCAGACACCGAGGTGAACTTCCTGCACCGGCCTGTTTGATCTTTTTCCTTTAACACTAGTTTCGTCTGCACCTCACTAATATAAGATGGATGTCATGTTTGGTTTCATAAATCTGTCTGTTGGGATTATGCAAGAACATAAATCAAAGGGCAGAAGATTATTTGGCTTTATTAAAGTTGCAAAAGAAGACTTTTAGGAATTCTCAGAGGCAAGAGTGGGAGGTGTTGAACTGATGTCGAAAATGTCTTTTGAACTTGCAGCCACAGTCTTCTCTCTTCACACGTCGTTTAGCCAGAACGTGGATAAATATGTCTTCTAACAGAGGTCTTTACCAGCCAAAAGACCCGGTTTGCTTCGAGTGACAGGGTGGATTTCCAACTGTCCCATAGACTCCTGCTGAGAGGAGGGAAACTAAAAAAAAAAAGGATATTTTTAACTCACTATTTCCATACCGCAAACCATGAATGTCAGTGTGCAACACAGTAACTGCCTTTAATTAATGAGTTCAGGAGGTATTTCTCAGCTCAGTTCTTCATTAGAAACTTAGCAGTTAGCGTCACCGTGGCAACCTCGAAGTGCAGTCGGAGCAGAATCAGATCAGCTACTTGGACTGCTCCTCGACTGCTATTCCTGGACTTCTATTTGAACTCGTGTTAGTGATTCAGTGTTTAGCACCACTGCTTCACAGCCAAAAAAAAAACAGGGGGTGAAGTCCCAGATTTTGCATGTTATCCTCGTCTGTGCGGAGTCCTTCCAGGTGTCCATGTCCCCACCATCAAAAGGCGCATATGATGACCAAGGCACTATGGCTGTTTCATCGTGTATGAATTTTAGGAATGAGTTGGACTCAGGGCTGCACGGTGGTGCAGTGGTCAGCACTGTGGCCTCACAGCAAGAAGGTTCCGGGTTCGAGTCCCGGCTCGGGCACGGGATCTTTCTGTGTGGAGTCTGCATGTTCTCCCCGTGTCTGTGTGGGTTCTCTCTGGTACTCCGGCTTCCTCCCACAGTCCAAAGACATGCAATTGGGGACGAGGCTGATTGATACTCTAAATTGACTGTAGGTATGAATGTGACTGTGAATGGTTGTCTGTCTCTATGTGTTGGCCCTGTGATGGACTGGCGACCTGTCCAGGGTGAACCCCGCCTCTCGCCCGTTGACGCTGGGATAGGCCCCAGCCCCCCCGCGACCCTTAATGTGTAGGAATAAGCGGAAGATGATGATGGATGGAGTTGGACTCAGTAAGTTCATTACAAATAAATTCTTAATGTAGTGACTCTTAAGTCTGGATATTTTCATCAGTTTCCGAGGAAACATCAAAATGGACTGTGTTTGACGTCTGTACTTTCGAAGCGCTCTTCTGTTTTCCTCCTGTCCTCCATAACAGTCTGTCCCATGTCTAATCTGTACGGGTAACAGAACAGATGCGCAGCTGTGGGAACATCACCAGAAATGCTCTGAAGAAAAGAACGCAACTAGAAGATGACTCCGTGGTGATAATGACGGTAGCCAGTGCATAACAGGGATGATTCATCAGCGTTTACAACAAGCAAGCTAGTGCCCAGAGGGAGGAAAAAGTCAGGTAGGTAAGAGGAGGAGAAACCTGTCCAACAACATTACCAAGAGCAGAGGACCGGGGAGGCGGGGCCTGCTGCTGAGTGGTGACAAGGAAATCTGAACCAGGTGTTTGATGCCACCTGGCTTCAAGAGAATCAAAGAAACATCATGGTAATGTCACACATAGGCATCTTCCACCGGTCTGGGCCTGGTTAACATTTGCAGTAAATTGCAAGTCAGTTGTCCTTATTAACACGTTCCTATAAATGAGACCATACTGAATAACAAGCGAACATGAGTTCTCTCTGTGTGCATACTGGAATCTGCTCTGTAACACATTAGATCTGTGGGCTGATGTCACCTGGTTCTCTCTTTATAAACTACCTCCTCCTCGTCCTTTTGTTCCATTTCTTTGGTTCCTCTCAAAATCGAATTAGCAACATGAGGGCTATTATTTTCTTTTGACATCTAAATTGATTCTGTCTCTCTGTCTCTACTTATTCATGTAAAAGCAGATTAGATCAATCCCATTACCAACCCAGTCACCTTCTGACCATATGTCCTAAAGCTCCTCTGCCTCTTTGGCACACTGACCGAAGCTCTGAGCATGATGGCGCGTGCGTGCACGCACACACACACACACACACACACACATACACACACACATACACACACACACACATACACACACACACACACACACACACACATACATACACACACAGCTGATTCGACCTGCATCAAAGTGGTTTTAATAGGTGCATTGTAAACTTCCTGTCCACAGCTCAAAGTTTTGCTGTTATCTTGATGATGTCTGCATCTGCTACAGGGGGGAAACACCAGCATAAAGACAGCAGCAATTAGGTAACAACATGATGAACAGCTGATCGGGTAAAAATGGATTTCAAATTTTCCAAAACATAAACCGTCAGTCGACACTTTGCCTCCTGTGGTCTCTTCATCATGACAACCCAGCTATTAATAATGGATGTAGAGAAGTAGAAGCAAGAGGTAACTTACTTTTGATGACGGCAACATGAAATACGAACATAGTATAATTGTAGGATGATCGTAATATTTCTTCTCAAAGTGCCAAAAATAGGTCCTCATGAACGCATGAAATCAGAATATATGGCCTCAAAGGATTTCATCAAAATATGATCACGTATTTAGAAACAGAATTATTGTATCACACATAAATTTTCTTGATAAAAATCATCCAAGATGATTAAACCATTTCATATGAACCCAAAGAATTTGAAATTCGTTCAGACAAATACTGCGATAGTTATATCCTGACCTAGAAAAACTAATTAATGGAGGATCTACAATTTGATCCAGATTGCCTCCAATAACTTGTTCCTGGTCATATCATCCATCTTTTCATGACATTTTCTCAAAAATCTTCCAATTTGTTTGTGGGACATTCTGCGGAAACACACACACGCACACACACACTGTCAATCACATTACAAAAGATGTTTCAAAACTGTGTATGTTGTAAAAGTCTTTGCAGGGAAAAAAAGCAGCTGACGTAATGCAGGAAAGTCATATATGGCATCATGGAGGCTGGAAACTGGCGATGGGACCTTCTCCTGTACAGAGTCTCTATATAGAAGCTTCACAACAGGTGCTTGAAACTGGCTCCTCAGCACGCAGTCAAACACTGATCAAGAGCTCCCAGCATCTGTGAGGTCAGACTTGGGTACAGTTGACCTTCAGGAAACCTCCCCTGGAGAAAGACAGCAGTGAATTGAACAATGTGACATAAATCTGTTCCATTCCCTCTTGGAATGTGAGAAGACATTACGTCACAGGGCCTTAAACTCAGACTAGATCTAGATCTAGTCTGATCTAAAGTTTAGCTTGAAGTTACATTTCAAGGACATGGTAGCCCTGGGGGCTAGGTGCTAGGTGCTAGGTGCTAGGTGCTGTATATGGGATAATCTGTCATCCATGGGGGATTCTCCGATTATTTCTATGTCAACCGGACTGTAGTAACTGATTCAGATCTGTCTGTCATTCTATCTGTCTCCTTTTTGTTCATGCTTTGGAATGTCTTGAGGGTTGTTTTTTTTATTTTATTTTTTTTTAATTTACCCAAATATCCACCGGGACTCGGGATGAACTAACAAGATATTGGTGGTCAAAGGTCAAGGTCACTGTGACTTCACATGAACGTGAAATTTGTCCCATTTTATCACTGGGATATCTCTGGAATGCCTTGAGGAATTTTCTTCACATTTGGTACAAAGGATGAGGTGAAAAGAGTTTGGTGGTCAAAGGTCAAAAGGTCAGAGTAACAGGTTTACACTCCAGTGGCGTACAACTGTAATACAGTATTTTGAAAATAATCCTTTCTGCCTCCTCCATATGTAAGTCAGGGTATTTATACTGTGTACTGGTATTTTTCCTTCTTTTTTTTTTTTTTTTTTTTGCTATCTTGCAGGCTTCTTTAAAATGTAACCAAAAACTTTGAGAACATAAATGTTCATCATTACTGTGACTGTTTTTAAGTGTCACTTTACTTCATGTTGCAAAGAGCCTCTCTGGGATAGCAGAACTGCTTGACCCGTGATCATCTGGTGTGTTGGCTGTTTTGAATGATTGTTCCAAGAGTTCTGTTTGTTCACGTTCGTATGTTTTAAAATAATGCTCATGTGATTTGTTTGATGTCATGGCGAGGACTGTCGTGATTGTCATACCGTGTTGTCTGGACAGAGGCTTCGATCAGTCACTCACCACTCCGCACCGGACCAACGCAGGCTCCTCTGTACTTCTCTCCTCCATTCACACAAGCCTTTTTTGCGCCGACGTTGGAACGGACAGTGCAGTTGCACTCACTACAAACACACACAATCCTGGGTCACAGAGTGCAGACACACTCCAGAGCTATGTGTGTTTTCTGGCTTCGGACCATTGGGACAGCTGAGGTATGAACCAGGCAATGGAAGCAGAAGGCGAATGCCACATTTGCCCCCCACCCCAACCCATCATTGCACCAGCACACAAATACACACACAAACAAAGGGACACTTGCCCCCACATGCACCAGTGCAGACTGCAGCCTCATGCACACAATGACACACTCACAGCTGAGCTCTCACCGGTCACAAGTGTAAATGCACAAGTCCATACAAGCTGAACAGATGCAGATCGTTGGGAGAGGTGGGGTTCCTGCCCTCCCAACCCACCAAACTACATTCCACATAGGATGTAGGTTACAAATGGTGTGCACATATGCACATGTTTATGGGGACCTTTAATTCATTCTCTTTGCTCTCTACAGTTACTGTATCTGCTGCCTACATATGCAGCCGCCATATTTAGGATTTCAGTTTCCATGCCTTGTTTACATGACCTGGCTGGGTCACAGTTGAGTCTAGAATAGTGGATGACTCATCCCCTGTCCACTTGTCTGTCTGTTTCCTTAGATGTGCGTTTGTGTGTGCAAGCTATGTGTTTTTACGGTTTTGCCTTTCCAGGCTTCTAATAGCGCCAAGGTAGCAGGTCTGCATAGCAACATTGACAATAAGCTCCGAGGGAATATCAGTGTAAAGATTTTCCGATATCCCGACTCAAAAGCTCCATAGAGATCATTTCACACACTCTGTTCTTCATCAATTGTGTAAAATAAGAAATTGAAATAAGAAATTTTCCAGACAAAACATCATAAGGAGCTGATTTAGGTTTAAAAAAAAAAAAGAAGGTAAAAAAAGATTCAGGCAATTATTTTAAGAAGGTGACGATATTATAATTTCGAAAAAGTCAGGAAATATAAGTTTTCTTCTGCCCGTTCGTGTTTTGTTCATAGAAAGTGAAAATATAATGGGTTAAAGATTATTATGTGCCTTTAACTGTTTAAAAAAATCATCCATGATCAAAATGAAATAAGAAAATGGACGTCTGTTGTTTTATTTTTCCAGTATTTTTATTATAACCATATAGCTGAGTTCTTGTTTATGTGACAGGTGATTTATATCTTTTTTCTCCACCATTGGATCATTATGGTCCAACCCCTATTCTGCAAAGCCAGATAAAGAGAGTGAACACGCTTCCGTTTCCAGACCTGGATGTGCATTTATATTATACATCTCTGCTTCAACCTCTGGTAAAAGGGAGCATATTTTATGTGCATCATCATAATAAGAAGTCATTAAACTGAACAGCTCCAAATTACCCTCCTTGAAGACACATCTGATTATCACACTTCTTTTTTGTGTACTTCTGCCTCTCATACATTTAAAAGTTGGATGTGATGAACTGAGTGACACCCGACAGTCTACCTACCGATGGGATGGGTTGCTATACTGTTATGCTGCTAGTATATATTTCACTAACACAATGGGAGATTATCTTTAATGTGTCTGTAGTCTCCTGTTGTCTATTAAGGGTCCTAATGTCAGGGCACTGTTGTCACAACCTTTCTGTTGCTGGGTAAATGGGATATTTATGGTTGGTTTCAGGTTTCACCTGGAAGACAGAAGAATCTTCAGCAGGGAATTTCTGTAGTTTGGGAGAGACTCATCTGCTGGTGTGAACCTGGACTCTAAACTCTACTGGATTTTTCCCCCTCTTGTCTCAAATCATTACAGCTTTCAGGTTTTTATAGGTTTAGGTCAATATAAAATATCCATCCATCCATTTTCTATACTGCTTATCCGTTAAGGGTCACGGGGTGGGGGCGGGGGGTATGGGTCTGGAGCCTATCCCAGCGGACATTGGTTGAGAGGCGGGGTTCACCCTGGATGGGTCGCCAGGAGGCCATCTGGAGCAATTAGGGGTTCAGTATCTTGCTCAAGGACACTTGGACACGGTCACCGGGGGAAGTGAGGATCGAACCAGCGACCCTTTGGTAACTAGACGGCCATGCTACCTCCAAGCCATGCTGCCTCCGAGCCACGCCGCCCCCGAGCCATGCCGCCCCTGAAAATCAAATATTTTATTTGTAAAGCAAAAACAAAAAGACTGTCTTGAATGTCTTGAACTGACCATGTAAGTTTATGGCGGTACTGTATATGAAGAGTGCAAGCTCATCAGAATGCATAAATTAGGTTGGAATAACATGCTATTTTTTGAAGGCCCCTGTCAGTTAAGGGCCCATAAATTCATCCAAGGCTTCCCCTCCTTTTATGCCCCCCTCCCACTCAAGGCATAAAGACTGTGCTTCTATATTTGCATCAGCTGATGCTCAAGAGTCAACAGCGACTCATCACTTTCTGTCACATGCTCCATCTTATTTGTACTTTTTCTGAAACTGCTTTCCAAGTATGAAATTTAATAAAAGCTGTTATGTCAGCAAACAATTCTGTGTGAGTAACATCTTGTGCTGCTGCTGGTCAACAAGCTAGTTTGCCGTAGACGGGTTGTCTGTGCTTTTGCAGCCAGTACATTCATGCCTGATTACAGTTAATGCAGTTTGCAGACAATACACTGCTTTACTTTGTTGCAACAGACAAGAGCCTCATTGAAATATTCTCTTTGTGTTAAACGCCACATTATATATGGCAACTATTGTTGGACAGGCTACACTAGATATCTACAAACCGCATTTATTTCTATATTTGTGTGCGTGTGTTGGGGGGGGGGGCGCTGCCCCTTTGGCCTCATTCTCTCCGATGTGTCCTCTTTCTCTCCTCCATCTCTCTCTCCTTTGTAGCAGCTGCTTGTTGAATTGTTATCCTAAGAGCTTTTTCCATGGCATGGAACACTGGGAGCCAGTTTCCGTCTGCTTCTGACAGTAAACACACTGACCTACTGAGGGGAGGAAGAGGAAAGCCAAAATGATGATCACATTTTTTCTGTGTCTCGCGCTTTGTCTTTCTGGAGCGAGATCACACGTCCACAAATAAATTGAGGAAATGTTTGAACACAGCCCATCAATAATGCAGGAATTCTGTTCCGTGTTTTACTGTTGGCTGAATCTCTCTGCTACATTAGGTTGTGATTACTGCTGTTGAAACTGGCTACTTAGTAAAGCATCAGAGAACTGCTGAGTGGATTACAGGGAATGATGTTTGGGAAGTGTTAAAATAATAATAGATGCATTTAAAGGGGACATTTTATTTTAGTTTGGTTCCACTATATTTTTAAGCTTCCCACAAATTCCTGGGCAGCAGATTCCAGTCAAGACAGTTTAGACACTTATAAAACTGCAAGAGAGAGAGCAGACCTCTGCCAAAGTCAATTGCCGACTCAAATCCACTGTGTGTCCCAAATATGAATAGAAATCGCCACAAACATTTTTTAATTATTTACATGGATACATGGTCATCATGGATGTCAAAAAACATATATATATATATATATATATATATATATATATATATATATATATATATATATATATATATATATACATTGTTGGATATTTGCTTTGTTGCTGTAGTTTGTGTTTTTTTTTGTTTTTCTTTGATTATGAAATGTATCGAAAGATATAAGAAGGAATTGGAGATGTTGTTGTTGTTGTTGTTGTTATTTGCATAATCTGTATAGCCTAAAGTTAAAAAAAAAAACGTATCAGTACAAATGTGCCTATTTTTTTTCATAAAGTTCTATTTTATATTTCCAAAGAAATTAATGAAAATGTTGATAAAAAGCCCTCCCCTGGCAGAAAATAAATATTTTCCCCATGTTTTCCATGTGGATGCATGTGACCACATGCGGGAAACATGTTACCACATGTTGCAACATGTGTTAACATATGGGAATGTGTGCTGTCACATGTGAAAATCATGTGCTGTAAAGTTAGATAAGAGAATCAAATTCCTGGATCTGCTCCTCGGTCTGGGCTCGTCCGTGTTCCGTGCTCCAACTCCTCCACCAAATTTCATGAAGAATCGTTGCCTGCTTTAAGACAGACAGACAAACAAACCGCAGTGAAAACAGAACCTCCTCAGCAGCGGAGGCAACAAATCACTGTGAGGCCTGCTGGACTGAACAGTGGTAGTCCATCCCCCATGTTCCCTGCATACATTAAGTCTCAAGTTCAAGAGTTCAGGGCTTAACGTTACTGATCCTGTCAGTCGGTGAAATGTACACTGGAAACGTGAGGCAGGCAGTGCATTATAGTCTACATACTGTATAGGTAGTAGATGCTGATGGTCCGTGATGATTCTATTTCTGTCCCTTATATGAAAATGGCCCGAGTTCATGCTTCATAGATAAGCAGGTGTGTGTGCTCTGGAAATCCATGTGGAAAATCAGTATATATACAGTATGTCATGAGTAGGACAGCTAGTGGGCATAATGGGACATGATATTGACTGAGGGGAATATATGTCTAAGGAGTGGGCTCCGGGAATGGAAATCCACACCAGTAGGGCATGCTGGTCTGTGGGTCATACAGCCATACAAGGGCATAGTGGAGGCAGAGGCGCATCATACCAGTCCTGCACATGCACACACATCTATGTGGGTGTGTGCATCTGCGGTGGCGGGGGGAGGAGTGACGGGGTGGTAGTGCCAGCTGGGCAGTTTAAAAATAGTGAGGAGTGGAGGATTGCAACTGCATGGGACTCTAGGAACACATGACCGCCGGTCCAATTGTAATTCATAGCGGATTTCACTCAGCTTTGTGATGACTGATGAGCCTCGGCAGCATGATGATTAAGTTGCCTGGTAGTGTCCCGTCTGAGCTGACAGTCTAATGACAAGAGATTAGACGAGGTGAAATAAGTGTACAGGCTGTCAGGATGTAGCGTCACAGGTATGACAGGTAGGGCTGTGTTACAGGTGTCACAGCGGGCCAGAAAACCGAGGGGGTCTGGGGGTGAAGCCGGATGAGTAGAAATGTCGGGGCAGTGGGGCAGTAGAGTAGGAGGTGAAACGTGATGGGGATCAGACTGGTAGGATTAAAGAGCACCACACTGACCTCTAATGCACAGGACAGAGGGGAAGGGATGAAGAACCAAGAGGAGGATGCATGAACAGCTGCTCATTAGGAGGGAGCACAATAACACCACCTCCTCCCTCCCCCCCTTAAAAAAACACACACGTGCACAAGCATTCATGTGCACACAAAAATAACAGGATACATACATACGTGCATGCATGCTTACAACCCAAACATACACTGTACGTGATTTAAAACGAGGATAATCGCATGCACAAAGTGGCTCTTTCACCTCACTTAATCTCAGTTTGGATTAAGATGGATTATTGGATTACAAGGGCCTCCCTGTGGAGAGAGAGAGAGAGACAGACAAGACCAGAAAGGATCGCTGAAACCAATACCTGGAGAACACTGAGGGCGCTCATCATTCCATTTAAACGTCATCCATAATAAATAAAAATCAACTAGTCCTGTCTAACCCGCCTTCATGGGGATTATAATGTTTTTAGTGACTCTTTTTGTTGATTAATTTCGATGCTCATTTTGAATCTTTTAATCTCTGGCATTGTTTAACTTAGTTGTATAAAGGGATGTTCCCAATATTTTTCAGCCCCATAAATATACTGTAAACTGTTCATGTTTTTTTCTTCGTTTTAACACTTGGGGGGTAAAAAGGACAAAAGACGGGGGCGGCATGGTTCAGAGGTGGAGTGGCCGTCCAGCAACCAAAGGGTCACTGGTTCGATCCTCACTTCCCCTGGTGACCATGTCCAAGTGTCCTTGAGCTAGATACTGAACCCTAAATGCTCCTGATGACCCTGTGACGGACTGGTGCTGGATAGGCTCTAGCCCCCCCCCCCCCCCCCCCCCGACCCTTAACAGATAAGCAGTATAGAAAATGGATGGATGGATGGATGGAAAGGAAAAAAAGGAAAATCATTTTAATGAGATGAGCCATGACAGGCTGGACTAGAGGAGAAAGAGAAGATGCCATTAAATGCGATTGATTTCTCTTCAATAAACATGAGAGGGTGAAATGAATAAAGCATGTTATCCACGCAGGCCCAGATATGAGCGTCACGCTCATCGTGTAACTTTGTAAGACCCATTGGTATTCTAGGCCATCACAGCGGCCTCCTGACTGATGTTGGTTTCTAAACAGACGTATCCAGAGGGAGCGTGCCTTCTCCACCAGGACTGGTTCAGTGGCCCGGAGTGAATCATGAAGACAAACAGCAGTGTGACGTTGCTGTGTCTGTGAGGAAAGCCGTGCCAACTTGCTGATAGAAGTTCAGAGAGTCTCTGTGCAGGAGAACTGGAGCATCCTCCTGCTCTTTGGTCAGCAGAATCAGACCTGTGTGTACAAATGTGAGAAACAAACAAGAGCAAAGTGTGTGAATGAAAAAGACAAGTGTGTGGGATTTTGTGTAATGTGTGCGTGTGTGTTTGTGGTTGTTTGTTGGAAAGATGGAAATGAAATTAGGGCATTCTTTACAGCTGAGTAGGGCAGAAGATGAGCTGGCCA
This sequence comes from Aulostomus chinensis, assembly GCF_037954235.1. Classification (NCBI taxonomy): domain Eukaryota; kingdom Metazoa; phylum Chordata; class Actinopteri; order Syngnathiformes; family Aulostomidae; genus Aulostomus; species Aulostomus chinensis. The sequence goes on from NC_141322.1 coordinate 16,117,699, forward strand.
CAGAAGTAGGCTAAATAATTGTGCCCTATTATAAAATGCCTTCTTGTTTATGGGTGGGTGAGTGGATGGGGGGGGGGGGGGGGGGGGCAACAGGAATGTTCGTGTGACCAAAACGTGACAACTGCTCACTCATGAGCGAACAAGTTTTTGTTCCACTGACCTCAAAAGAAAAAGAATTGGGTAATAAACTTTTAGTGGCTGTGCTTCAAGTTTCGACGAAGGTTTTAATTTTTCTTTTCACATCCTGATATTCATCTATAGTTTTATTTCTCCTTTTGCTCACAGGAAACATCCTCAGTTTCACAGGACCTGGGTCAGTTTAGAACAGACTACCTTAATCCTTAATCTTTTAATCTGAAAATCATACTTTCACTTCACTCTCAAAGAAATGAACAGAGATCCTTCAAAAATCCATACATACAAGCATACTTAAAAATCTGACGAGTGCTTGGTGTTTTGATTGAAATATACTTAAGAACCTCGTACCTTATACGGAAAGTTTATGTATTATATAGCGATTGTATATACTTTTAATTGATCCTTCACAGATTTTACAAGTAAACAGTAAATATGGTTTACTGGACTCCGCCTCTCGCCTGAAAGCTGCTGGGATAGGCTCCGGCCCCCTCACGACCCTTAACAGGATAAGCGGAAGAAAATGGATGGATGGATGGATGGATGGATGGATGGATGGATGGGTGGATGGATGGATGGATGGATGGATGGATGAATGGATGGAGTTTTGCAGAACAAAATAAATCACAGATGTGGACAAGTTTTTTTTTTTGTTTTTTGTTTTTACTACTCTTACACCTGAAGATATAAAAACAGTATCTACAAGCGTACTTACATTACGCATCAAAGTGTGTTTTCATAATTGAAAAGGTGGATAAGAAGTGTCTAAATAGCAGTAACCTTTGTATTATAACAACTAACATGGAAACTAGTAATTTAGTCAAAGTTTATATCTTTTACACTTTAAGTATTCTTTAAGTATACTTTTGTACGGTTAAAAGTAGTCTAGTGTTGTTGGTTACATCAACTTAACTATAAATTCCCTCGTTAAGTACTTGAATGTAAGATGTTAACGTAGTTGTTGTGCACTCATTTTCTTCTTTTATACTTAAAGTATTCTTAAAAGTATTCTTTAATAAATTTACAGTGGGATAATTTAGACCCAAGAGATGAAGTACTCTTACAAGTGCACTTCTAGTTAATTGAAGCTCAGTCTAAAGAATACTTGGAAAATACGCATGAACTTCACTTATCATGAAGTATTTTGTACTTGTGTCAGTAGGATCCTCTCATCTGCAGGCATCTCTGTGTTCCAGCCTCTGTTCATAGATGAGAGGGGGATTCCAGTGGCAGTCACATGCTCCCTGCAGGGCTGGAGAGGAGGCCGCTCATTTCATGGATGACAAACCATACATGGTCTCCATTGTGTGGATGCATGTGCAGATTTCTATGGTTCTTCTGTTAAAGGTGACCTGTGTATGCAGCGTGTCATTTCAGGTTTGTTTGTTTGGCGTGTGCAGGTACTTGTGTGTGTGTGTGTTTGCGTGGGTGGGAGAGAGAGAGCGAGGGAAAGAGGTGAGAGTATAAGGTCAAGGCTTTTACATGGAATGCACGAGTGGGAAGGTGTTCCATGCGAATAATGTGAATTGACCACTGCTGAAGTTACTAAAATATAAATGAGATATATTAATAAAATATATTCCAAAGACTCCAGCAGCATATCGACATACAAACACAGAAGGATCGCTGTCCTGCGGGCACTGGTGCAAGTCTGGAGAGCCGAGATTAGAAGTGTTTTCACACAGTCTCACAAGACTGCAGTGCCTTGGCTGCTGATAACATCTGTGACTTGTCGCAGGGTGTGGGGGGTTGGGGGTTATGACTTTGTGTGTAAAGATGAGCGAGATGCAGCTTGGTCAGCCGCTGCCCTTAGGATCTGTGCATTCGTCTCCAAAAAAACCCGATCATCGAAACCACTTCTCCAGTCCTCAGTTCTTTTTTTTTTTGGCATGATTGAAGTGAACCAGGCCAACAGCAGATCACGACATAAATAAACCAACACATAAACAGGCAGACTGACTGACTGACTTCTAGCCCTACTTTCATCTGAGTCTCGCCTAAGGTTAAGACGGGCCATGTGTAAACAAATACTTTTCAGTAGCTGAGGGATTAAGATGAAGCCGGGCAAAATGAGATCACATGTAAATATGGGTTCTCGGTGCTCTACATAGCAATTAGAGAGAGACTTGGACACAAAGAGAAAAGTGAGAGTAAGAGCTCAAAAGAGGGGATCAGACGGGTGTTTGTGTGTGTGTGTGTGTGTGTCTCTGTCTGTCTGTCGGTCTGTCTGTGTGTGAGTGCGTGTGTCCATGGGGTGAGCAGGTTCAACAGGTCCCATGTTGGGCAGGAGGCTTGCAAGTGTTCAGGTGCTAGAATCCTATATCAGAGCCAATGCTGACCATGGGTCTATATCAAGAACCGGCTAGGGTTTCAGCCCCAGGCAGCGATGGAGGATTATTCTGAGAAAGATGGGTTCTAGCCAGCCTGAAATAACTGATCCAAACGGACTCTGACTTTCACACACTAATGAAGAACAGAGGGTGGAGAGGGAAGATGGAGGGAGATGCACCTCCTGCCCCTGAGATTTCCTTCCTGTCAGGAAGTTAAAAGGAGTGCTGTGAAACAGGAGAGAGTGCCGAGGGAATGTTCTAGGAAGGAGAGGAGAAAAAAGACAGCATGCCAAATTCTCCAGCTCTTTGCATGGGCCAAGCATTCCTGATCCTTGTTCACCAGAACAAACAGTAGGACGCTGGTGGCTGACCCATCAGTTACAGACAGGAATGTTGTATCTACAGCTCCTGCGAAATGAGCATTCTCTGAATAAAAGGCTGAAGCCAGGACATTTTCCCTAGGGAGAACACACTGACGGTCAGGGCGTCCCGAATGTCTGGGGAGCAGCTATAAGTACGCCCGCTTGCAGCTACGCAAAGTTACTCTGTAGCATGTGTTAATTCATCAGCACAAAGCTGTGAAAGCTCAGCTAACAGTTTCCAATTTCAGACTTCACAAATAGTCGTGTGTGTATGTGTGTGTGTGTGCGTGTTGCTCTAGGTTCAGAACTATGCACTATTTCACAAATTTTCAAAAAAATGTGTCTAAGGACATCTGTTGTTGTTTTTCTTATGTAACAGTGAAATGTATGGAGGTAGAAACTTGTGTTATGACTTCTGCGGCTGCAGAGCTTCTTGAGTAGCACCGGTGGTTTTTATTGCATGTGAAGCGTTAGCTGGCAGTTTAGCATCAAACGATCCGTCATAAATGATGTAGCTTTTACATACCACGTAGATTTAAAACTCTTCAGTTGTGGGTTGCTGATCATTCAAGGCAAGAGTCTGATTAAAAATTAGACTGGTCTACCATCTAGTGGTGATTACCGGTACTGCTTTTACTTCATGATAGCCATTGAGTCAGTCCATACAATAGTGAGTTGGGACGTATTAAATATGATGTGTGCTGATATTAACAACTGAACTGAAATTGGCCAGGAGCTGAAATTTCTCAATGGTGTTATCATTTGTATAAAAAAAACTTTATAAAGTATTCATATTTAGCTCCTGAAAACAACAACAACATGAAAACACTGTGAATTTTCAAAAGTAGCATTTATATGATTTGTAATTTTAGACTGGGTTAGAAAATAAAAGCAAGCATGAATTTCTTTGGTTCTGTCAGTTTTTATGCTGTAGACCCCCCCCCCCCCGTCTCCACCTCGAAAGACACAGCGCTCAGAACCCTGAAACACGACAGATTGATTTAAATCTTATTCCCCTATAAACCTGACACATCTGAGGACAGGAAATATCAAGGATTATGTTCTAATTAAAGGGTACAACACTGTGTTTGGAGTAACTGCTGGTATTTAGTAATAACATTTATGACGATATATAAATTGACTCTACTATTATCAAGATATTCAAGAGACTGAAAAGCATGTTTCGCTCATTTTACGTTTAACTGAAAAAGCTCGGGAATTTCTCTCAAAATCGAAGTATGTCTCTTTTTTCTTTGCCACCACTCATCTCTGTTTTTCCTCTTTTCTATTTGTTGTGTTTGTCTCCTTTTCTTGTGTGGGTGTGAGTGTACGTGGTAAATTTCTACATGTAACTGATTGGATTTATTGTGTTGGATTAAAAGTGCTATACAAATAACTGTAAATTGTATTTTTTTTTTTTTTTTACTTAGAAATTTGGGTTTTGTTTATATTCTGTCGGGCAAACATTCTCTTGATAGAACAGAAGCCTCTTCACATTTATTAAATTACTTTTAATATCAGTTTTATATATTTGCACATTAAACACTTAGACAAACGAAAATGAAGGTTGAACATTCAACAGGAGAGGTTAGATGTTAAAAATCATTTGTGAAGGTACTTAACCTCTTTAAATATCAATTTTCAAACTTAAAACTTGAAAAATCAATTAAAGAAATGGTTTTGAAACTAGGCCATAGTGTTTTATTTTTCAGTGCGGATAAACAGCTTTTAGACACTAATGTTGGTTACAACAATTTTCAGAAAACCTACATTAATAACATCTTACAGAATTTTTAAGTAGGCGATGGTGAGAGGGTGGAATCATTTCTGATGGAAAAGTGCATCAGTAAAAACCCCGAAACAGCAACAAATTTATAAAAGAAATTACAGAAATGTCTGTGGCCACATTTAGAAAGAGCGAAAACCTTTGTGAAAGTACACTTCTCCAACTTCCCAACCTTGGAGTGTCCCTTAGGTTTGCTCAGAGATCTCTACCTATTTTAATCTTTCGCTTTAACTATCATAGCAGTGGCTGCAGTCAGAAACACGCAGTCGAGTTGGTTGTGTGGCCGTGGATTGATAACCCCGAAGAGCGATGTTAATGTAAATGCCAACGGAAACCCACTCCAGGCGTTGGAGAAAAACAAAAACTTCAATACAACCGGACCGACCGGAACATGATCGCCTAAAGGAGAATTCAAATGTGTTCACGACCCCAGGAGTGTGTATGTGTGTGTGTGTTGTAAATCCAACCGTTTGAACCGTCTCACTTCTCCTTTAAGCGCCGAAAAACCCCGACGATGACGTCAGCAGTAAAACCTGCTCTGGCTGGGTGTCTGTCGGAAAGTGAAGTGTTTGGCGTGCTACTGCCATCGGAGTTCTCCCCTGTTGTTTGTCTTTCGTTAAATGTTTTTGTCGCCGTTCTGACGTCCGTCGAGAGAATTTGTGTTAGTAATTTAAAAACTCACACTTTAAACCTTTCTAGGGTATGTTTTAGAGAAGTTCCTGAAGCGCTCTGTAAGGAACCGGTGGCCAGCGGACCCCACCGGAGATGGAGCTAACCGATAGCTGACTTGTTAGCTGAAAGTCACAGGTCAAGAATAGGATAGCTGGCATGCTAACAGCTAGCTAATTCGGCGTTTTATCGGCTAACCAAGTGGCTTTGTTAACCTGTAACGTCGGAAGAAGGCTAACGGTTCTGTCGGTTATTCCCCGGGCCTGGTTGCGACACTGTGAGCAGTTTGTCAAAGGCCAGTTAGCCCAGCTAACCCAGGAAGAGTGTGATCTGGCAGAGGAGCATTGTTAGAGGTGGCTGTTGTTCATCTCTAAGCCCACAGCAACAGCATGCTATCCAACGCACAAAACCAGCCGCTGTTTACTAACCCGACAGAGCAGCAGAATACCGCCGGGCAGCAGAACCCCACGGGTCAGTTTCTCCCCTTCCACACCAGACCCACCTTACAGATCAAGAAGAGCGCCATTACAGACGACTACAAGGTGACCAGTCAGGTGTTGGGACTAGGCATCAATGGCAAGGTGCTCGAAATCTTCCAGAAGAAGACTGGAGATAAATATGCGCTAAAGGTAGGTTATAATCTTTTTTTTAAGGGGATAGAAATTGGGGCTGTACTCTATCTTTAACTAACGTCCCTGAAATGAAACTACACTTGATATCTAGTGGATCCCCTTCAGCTTTGAGTGTGTAGATCTGTAACCACTATCAGCAGATGCAGAGACATCAAAACCATTTCATCTCAGGCTACACACGCTGTCTGAGATGTAGGGCTGGACCGATTAAGCCGCTGGCCATTATTGATAATTGGTAATATTTCTTCTGGTCATTATTTATAAATTGTGGGTGATATCAGCTGATGTGATATCTTATTACTCCTTGCATTACTTGTCCTGTAATAAGGAAAGTGGACTTCAAATTTTAAAGTGCCACTTTCAAACTCAAGGGACCTGTTGAAAAATAGAAATGGGAGGTGATTAAAAACTGATCTGTTTCATTTTTATTTGTGGGTTATCATCATTTTTGGCTTATTTTGGACTTCAAATTTCCTTTCCGGTTTGGCCCTACTCAGATGTGAATGAACCGAATAGTTTTTAAATGCAGAAAGATTTATTTGTTCTGTTTTTGAGATTTGTCATTTCTATATGTGATGGAGTTCTGGATATGAAGGGAGAATCTAGAGCTAGAATTGTTAGAGCAATGACACCATTAAATATGACTTATGCAGTTAAGCTCTTCATTTCCCTACATCAATGTCAGCATGTTTCTGACAGCTGTGCCTTGCAGGAAAGTGATATAATGATTTTTCAATGCTGTATAAAGGAAAGAAAGAAAAATAATAATTTATTTCAACATGTTGGGAGACAAGCATAACTTTTCTTTTTAGTTTTTATACCCTGTTTTCGTACTCCTATATACCAATGTAAACATGTGTCAGCCTGTATTTTTCCCCCACTGGAAGTTGATCAGGAATGGACAATGAATTGACTGAAGTGGAATGGATTGACATTGATAGTGATTAAATCGTATCAATTCCCATCCCTTGATCTGTTACTGTTGGTTTCACAATTCAGCTGTGATAAAGACAGAGGACTTCTTTTCAACAAATATACAAGCACTGTTTTGAGCAGTAGTCCTTAACATGCAAAGTTTCTCAATCAATCCAAACTCTTTTCTGCATTTACACACTGCTACTGTTTTTTCATGTCTTCCACATCCATCAGCCACCACTATATGACAAACCTGTGATAAGCAAATATGAGTTGATTGTATTGTTTCTGAGCAATGGATTTAAAACTATGTTGTCAGATATAATTGTAAAATACTTGAGGTGCAACTGGTGTATAGGGAGCTATCATGAGAGAGAATTTTTTGGAGGGTCAATGACTAATAAGACAATGTCACAACAGCTGTCTGCTTAAAGGTGGTACGGTGAAGTCATGTGTTGCTTGAAGCTTAATTGTGTTTTTTTTTCATCATAACTGTTGTGGTAAAAGTGTGACGTTTGCCTATAAATCTGTTGTGCAACTTTTCCAAAGTGAATCACAACCTGGAAGCATCCTGTGTGGCAGTTCAAAGAGAAATTCAACACACACTTTAACTTAAAACTGTTTGGTGTCATGCTGTGTTAATTTGTTGTTGAGCCATGTGTTTATATCTTGTTAAGCCACGTGTTTATATCTTGTCAAGCCATGTCTTAATAGTATTAAGCTACATTCTTTTCTATTTCAAATCGTTGCACCCATCAAAGACTCTGCTGTACATTGAGCTGTGTTAGACACTGTCCGGTCTGTAGAAAGTTTTAAATGGGTGAAGATGTTTACATTAAGTATAATATCATTTAATAATTTAGTTATGTGTTGCCTCTGAAATCATTCTCTCATTTTAACTAGACACAGTAGTAGGCCAAAAATTGACTTTGTGCTGTTAATGTATTTTCGTGGCGTCGCCGTCTACCACCCATTTTATCGATTTAAAAATCACTGTGGTGCATTATGGGATTGTTAGCAAAAAGTTGTGTTCATGCTACAGACTTTTTTCTTACCATTTGTCTAATTTCTATGAGCACTACAAACTGGATTCTGGAACACATGCAAAGTTGTAACATCAATGCCTTAAATCACACAAAATAGGTCATTTAAAAAAAATCACATATATTGACTGAACTTTCAGAAATTTGGCAGGAGTCCACCATGTCATCTCATTGCCCACTATTTTTGGAGACAGTGCGATTAAATCTTAAACTGGGTGAACCAGAGCGACTTGGAATCTGCCCCTGGCTGTATGAAATGGTAAGACGTAAAACAAGAAATAGCATGAAAGTGTTTTCTGATGGTGCTTCAGCCAGCTGAAAAGAAGCTATTCCCTTCTCCCTCCATGTTTTGCCTTCACTGATATATTTTTTCAAGATTCTTGGTTTTCTGCTGTGTACATGAAACCAAACACAAATGAAGGACAGCTGAGCAGAAAGGTTGAGGCAGAGAGAGAATCAGCTGATTAGAGCTCATCATCAGCTCGAGTACAACTCAGAAGTAGAAATGCAATAACACAACCCCACTGTGATTGTGACACTAATAGGGATTAATAGAATAAGTTAGGGTTGGAAGGTCTGAAAGGTATGATAAGAATACTAGAGTGAATAAAGTACTCAATATTGATTTTGACTTCTAGAGCCCACCCCAATGATCTAAATACTTGTGCCAGAAGCAGCAATGCTAATAAGCGTTCCATAAACTCGTGGAGATGATGTGAGGGAATTAAGCAGAAATATGTGGAAAATCTTCATCACTAAGGCATTTCTGTAGTTCTAATTTTCAAAAAGTGCAGCTTGAATTGAAGCCCTATGTAACATTGTAGTCCTGTTTCATTGAAATTATTTTTCCAGGAGGTTTTATTATCACTTTCTGCACAATCAAAATCTCTGTGAAATATGAAATTGGAATCAAGTTAACAGAACAGAAGTAGCTGCCATGCATTGTGATTTTTCCCTTAATAAACGTTTTTACAGACACTTTCAGAAAAACAAATACTGTTGTTTATTGGCAGTACTGTCTGCACTCGGCTGTCACTTGTCATTTCTGTGCTTTGATGTAGCAGCTGGTTTAGTTGGCCTGTCAGGGATTAGATGGTGACTAAAAGCATTCATTTCTGCTCTGCTGATCACGCACCTTCAATGAAAAGATAATAATTGGTAGCTGATCAATTGGGATATCCCTACATGACATTTTGGGAGATATCACCCAGCTCCAGAGAGAGATGACACCTGCAGACTGTGAGTGACTGACAGGAGGAGGATCGATGCTTTTCGATTTCTGTCTCCTTCGTTGTTTCTAAACTTCACTCTGTTCCAAAGTCAGGGACATTATTTACTGGTATTTTATATTTGTTTCACTTTTATGTTGATGAGTGTGCATTTTGACCTTGCTCTTGTTAACTTTACAGCTGCTCTGCATAGAGTAATTAGTTACATTTAATATCTAACACAATTATATTAGGGAAGATATCTTATAACAGTTCTTTTTCAAGATCATAGAACCAAAAATAGATGAGGCAAAGTTTACATTTTGGGAGTGTAAAAAAATGATGGTTCAAATCCCCTCATTGTTGTCCTTGTCTTACTGTATTATTTTGTTTTTAATCACACAGTGTGATCACTCAGATATGTGGAGGATTACTTTGTGGCATTGTTTCATCAGTGAGCATATTTGTTTTACTTTCATGTGAAAACTACCACCAGTTATTAAAAAAAAAAATACATTGCTCAAATATATTTTTGACCTGAAGAACACATTCTTGTAAGTAGAAATCCTGCATTCCAAGCTATAATCTGTTTGTCCATTCCGCTGTGTCTCCCCGACCTGTCTTGACTTGGCTCATGTCTGATACCAGAATGACTGTTTCATCTGCTCTTTAGTACCCTGTGTTGCTCTTTGTTATTTCTGACCCAGCAATCAGCATATTTTCCTGAAATTTATTCATTGAGTCTCTGATTTATTATGTGAAGGACAAAAACAAAATATTGATTACAGGTAGTTAGTCATGTCAAAGCTTGTACTGAAGGGCATTCATGAGCTCTTGCCACTCTTATGCACATCAGCTTTTTCTTTGAACAGTGTTTTTTGCCCTCACTATCAAATACTAAAGCTTCAAATCACTCTTGAAGTTATTTTCATAATGTCACGACTCTGCATGAATAAAAGCTGTCAGTTTGTTGGAAAGGTTTCATAAAAATATTTAGCCCTGTTGTATGTCACCTCAGTTTAAATTTTAGTAAATGGTCACTAAGCTTAAGAAATAGATGATCAACCATGTGGTCAGTCACATAATAGGATGTGGGCTTGAATCCTATAATATCGTAGATGATGTAACTATTTCTATTAGTGTCTTGCTGCTGCACAATGTGGTTGTATCTATCTATCTATCTATCCGTGTTCTACAGATTCTGGGTTTACTTGCACTTTACTTGTTTTCAGTGTGGTCTCATCTGGATCTTTCAATTGATATTGTATTATGGATTCATACTCACTTTTTAAGCTCTTATGTGCCTTGATGGACTTGATTCATATTTTAGTCAATTGTTCAACGAGATAGGAAGTTCTTGTTGTTTTGTCTTGTCATGTAGACAGTAGCTCCATAGTCAGATTTCTCCACTTCATCATCCTTGAAGGAAATGTACCCTTGGTCAGTAATGAATTAATAGACAACTTTCAAAAAAGTTTTGTTTTTTTGTTTTAATATATGTGCCCTATCCACATTCGTGTCGAGGATGGAGGCTCTGCCTTTTGTTTACATGTAGCTATGGTGAATGGTTGTATCTGAGCTCTTTTGATTTTGGCTTTGTGCTGTCACCATGCACATGCTTATCTCAGCATCATGTTAATCTGATAGCCCACAAGATGCTATAAAAAAGAAAGTCTTTGTTAGGGAGTTTGAGTGACCCTGAATCCTTGCTCTGTCCCAGACGTATGGAATATGGGGGTCACACACTTGTAGTCAGAAGTATGAATTATTTTGGCTACATTTGTGAATTGTTTAAGTTCCATTTCCTGAAATTCAGAAAGAGTTGAAAGAGTTTCAGCAAATACACCTGTCAAGGATGGGTTGAGAAAAGAGGAACTGCAACTGTTGTTCCAATGAAGGATTTATTTTTTTCTCAATCATTGGGTGTGGACATTTGAAATTTCCTCTTGTAGAAGACAAGCCTCAAGACTTTTCCGAAATGGTGTGCCTCGAATCCAGTGACACTCCACCATTCATAAATCATACTGCTGCTGAAGTCAAGATTCACACTGTCTGCATCTCTGATTAAAGGTGATCACAGCTAGAGGAAGAGCAGGGCCATATTTCAGTCACGAGATGGCAAGAGGAAGGAATAGGAGGGAGGCACAGAGGAAGGAAGAGGTTCTTTCTTGGCATTCTTGACTTTTTTCTGTGGTCTAACTTTGCCCTTCTGAGGGTCATCTCTAAAAATCGTGTTTATTGTTGGTTGCGCTAATTATTTGTTAATTATTAAATAATCATTTAATCACACTTTAATTATTAATTAAAGTCACTGATTAATCACTTTAGAACAATTTATTCTGCATTAATCTTATCCGTGTAAAATTAATTTATCTTCGCGCGTTGTGGTTTGTTGATATGTGTTTTTAAAGGTTTTTTTAGCGGTGTTTTTGTAGACTATACAAATATTGTTGCTGTGATAATCATTGCTGTTGTGTCAACATAACATTGGTCTCAGAGATAATAAATGTAAGCAGACAGAAAACTCGGCTTGGCATAGATGCTGCTTGATAAATCAATGTTTTAAGTCATATCTCATTGTGCTGTGACAAATTGAGTAAAAAAACCCCAGCAACACTCTTCTTGTTTCTAATATTTATACACAGACTGTTTGAAATGAATGAATGGCGAAAAAAATCCCTTCCCCTTACTGTTACTGCTACTCAGCACAATTTCACCCCTATGCTTCATTTCCCGTTTGTCAGGAACGGCTCATGAGACCAAGTAAACAGAGACTGTGATTTTTTTGTTTTTGTTTTGTAAGACAGCGTTTTGTTCAGTAATAGACCATGAAAGAATCGATTCTCAATGTTTCTGAAAGTTGAGTGGTTTTGCACTTGCACTGTATCTTATCACATTAAAAATATCCTCTGTACCACAAATGTAATTGACCAGCTCTGGACTGTTTACCATCTCTTTGATTCAGCATACTTCTAGATAAACATCCTCCAAAAGAAAAGAAAAGGAAGTATAGTTGAGATATGGAGGAAAGGGTGTGTGGCTACTGCTCCCCACACAGATGAGATAAATTGCAGTGCAGTATATCATATTATGACTAAGAAGCTTACAGCACTAAGATAAATATTTTCCAAAGGGGATTTTGCCAATGCTAAGCATTTGTTTTCTGTCAAACGTGTCAAACAAATACGCTTTCAAATTAAACTTCAACAAAGAAGGTCCTGAGGCAGCAAGTGAGCGGCTGTTGTTTTGGACCTGAGGATTGGGATTAAACCTTTCAGGCTGAAATCACTGTTCTGTGAATCGTAACCTCCTCGACCACTGGGCACTTGGGAAAATGACACAAGATGGGAGGAATAGAAAAATGTGTCACATGCTTTTTTAACTGAGATGGATGATAGGTAAGAGGTTCTGTCATAAGCGGGTCTGTTTAAAGGTTTGGGCATCATTGCTTCCTTAAAGCTGTGGCTAAATAAGTTCAAAATACACAATAAGATGTTTTTTTTCACGCCGGATACTGCAAAATGTCACTCCATACTCCAGTAACCGGGCTGCATATTTTATTCTGGAAAAGAATGGTGGAAATACATTTTTATGATTGTTGACAGGTTTTTTTTTTTTTCATAGTGTTATAAAGAGATATAAAACATCCCCACTGTAAAAACCTTTGACAATAACGTAAACAGTATGAGCCTGGCAAATGTGACGGACTGCATTTTATAAAACATTTCAGAAAACTTGTTATGAAAAAGAAAATATTCTCTATGTCAATAATCATCCAAGTTTCATGTTGCCTGGCTCCATTACCATCTCTTGGGAGAAGGAGGGATTGTCCCAACCTTTTTTTTTTTTAATAAGCAAGAACGTTTGTTGCTTGTGCTTGTAATCCGGTTCATGCGTTGATATATCTGGTCTTGTGGGGCCGAGCAGATGTCTTTAAGCATATTATGTCCTGATGACACACAAACATGTTTGCTTCTTCAAAGAGCAGTTGATGAACAACACATATGCACAGACACTTCTTCTGGTAGACTGCTGTTTAACCTTTCGTCCAATTTTGAGGCTTTTAATGATTGAGTCGTGTTTGACACGTTAACCCCCTGTAATCTCCACTTAATTTTACTCCCTTATCAGTCTGAGTGTGATTGTTTTGCACCATATCAGTCATGGCTTGTGCCTTAGCTCACATGTGGCAGATGGAAACTGGGTGCTTCTCCAGCCTATCCCACCTCCCACCTTCCTGCTAGGGGCTCAGGAGCCTTTGTGTTGGCTGAAGGAAGTGCATTGTGTGCCCATCTGCCTCCCAGCCCCCCCCCCGCAAAACTCAATCTTTAGCCTCAAAGGGCCATCAGCAGAAGGGGGCCTACACAGTATCAAGAACTATCAGAGAGGTAATGGGGTTATGTTCTTGTGTATGCATACAATTGTGCATGTGTTGAAGAGGTGTGCAGTCTCTGTGTAAGCTTTGTGGAGTTATATTTAGATGGGCTTGTGCTGCTATTAGTTCATGGCTCTTTTTTCTCTTCATGCCACACAAATTGTATTCACTCTATAGTTCCTCCTTGACATTTTCACGCATTGGAAGTTAGTCCGTTTGTTTTTGCTTAAAATTAAGTTGTAGCTTGATGTCAACCTTATTACTGTGGCAGGTTGACCAATAGAGGGTGCTAGTATGTCATATATCCACGCATGTGAGAGTGAACCAAAACAGAAGTTGCATGCCAGGCAGTTACACTAAGAGCTGGCACCCATAGAGTTCAGGGAAGCTGCAGGGTTTTGGTTCTAACAGATCTGATGGACTTAGTTTCTCCAGCCAGATTTCTCCCAGAGAAAACGCCATACCCTATACATGTTGTAAAAAAATAATTCTAATTGTCTTTTTACTTGAAATATAGTGAAAATGTGATAAAAGCCACGGTAGACACAACTGACAAATATCCCCTTGAGGTTTTAGTAGGGCACTTTGACCATGGAATATTTGACTAACTGCTAAATTAGTTTTGTCTGTTCTTTCTCTTTACCTCCAATTGTGCATGTAAATGTATTGACTACCCTGTGTGTGAACAGACGGCAAACTGGATACTCTCCCAGCAGTCATTGGCCTTTGGAATGAAGCCCACCGTTGTGTTGTATCTGTGGGCAGAACTGGAATATAATACACAACGAGATGGAAAGCTGATGGCTCATTGTCAAAGCTACAAAGCTAAATTCTTTCCATTGACTGTCAGGGATTTTTTTGGATTTCACTTGTTACATTGTTTAATTTAATCCAATTAAACCTGTAAAAAAAACACTTGTGCTGATAACTACTCATAACTTTGAGCAGTTCTATTTTAGAAGGACTACTTTTTCTTTTGTTTTTTTAAAAGATGGCAACAGAACCACAGAGTAAATTCTTTACAGTTTGTGAATGTCTATGGGTTTTTCTCCTTAAGTTTTTCTCTCCTCAAGCAGCTTTGGTCAGTTGGTATATTGTTGTAAAAATGTGCTAAACTATGGAACACAACAAGTGTAGCCTTTGATATCTGATGTTCATTTAAAAAGGGTAACTTTGCAGTGCTGTTATATCAGTGCTGATATCAAAGTAGATGTTGTAAGGATGTGGGCTTTAAGTGGTTTGCAGTAACAGTTTTCACTATACAATTATCTTGGCCAAGAACAGATGATCTATTTATTGTCTTGTTTTTGTAAAAAAAAAATCTGAACAAAAGAATAACAATGCTGCCAGTTAACTCCTACTTTAGAATTGTAAATTGTAAATTATTTGTGCAGTAATACCTGCATTTCTGCTAAATGGTCTTCTAACATTTTCCACACCTTTCCATGTTGCGACACATAAAACCAGCAAACCCTCATCTCACACGTGCACTTGTCACATTTGTGGTTATACAGCAGAGCTAGTGTGTGGGTTTTGTCTCATTTTTGGAAAGGTTTTTGCCATCAAAATAGCAGTATAACGAGGTGGAGAGTCGATCACGACCCATTCGTCGACTGCAGCTTTTGACGGTTGGCAGATACATTGGAATCTGTCATTTACTATTTATTGTTTTCAAGCATATTGAGATTGTGCTTGTCGCATGAAATGTGGACCTGCGTTGTAACACCGTGTGTCTTGTCTTTGCATTTAAATTTATTTACAGTTCAAAAATGTTGTAGTATTATAATCAATACACTCATGTTTTGGTGGAGATAAAGATGGTTGCCTTTACTTGAAGACTTTGAGACCCTGACCATGCTTCCAAAGTGTGTTTGTACTCCATCACAACATAAAAAAAACAACACAGCAACAGAAAATTGCTTGCTTGCAACAAATATTTTAGGCAGTGTAATTCTGAAATGTCATTAAACTTGACAATAAAGCCTGAGTCATGTGTGGCAGCAGAAGGCACGTTTCCTGAAGTGTCTTCATTTCTAAATCTGTCAGAATTTTGAAAACTGACTTATTTAATTTTTGATTACATTTTTTTTTGCTCATGTGGATGGATAAAAAAGATAGAATAAATAAAGTGGACAGAAAGCCATTAAAATTATTGGCATTTATGGTGCGTTGACTCGGTGTCCCCCAGAGGGTGCTACTTTCCCACAGGACTGGATTGTTATAGCTCTAAAATGTCTTTTCTCCCAGCTGAGGGCAGCACTCCTCTCTGTGGTCTTTGTTTTCTACTGTTGATGTCATTCAGTATGGGCATTCAGTTGGTCTTTCATTGTTTCCTTTAATGTAAGACATCATTTTCAATCTTACACGCTTCCTCCTATGATCTAGTTCTTCCACGTTGTCGATGAATTATCATGTGAAGTAAAGGGACAATGAAAGTGTTATGATAACTTGTTAAATATTCAGTGAATGAATATTTTGTTTCTGTTTTATATTCATCAGCCTCCTTCTCTCATTCTGTCCTGCTGTAGATGCTGCAGGACTGTTCCAAAGCACGCAGAGAGGTGGAGCTTCACTGGAGGGCGTCACCCTGTGCCAACATTGTGCGCATCATTGACGTGTATGAAAACCTCTATCAGGGCAGGAAGTGCCTGCTTATTGTCATGGAATGGTGAGTTCACTGGCTCAGTGACACAAATACACATTTTTAAGGTATCTATCCCTGCGTAGCAGAGGAACAAAAATCCCATGACTCAGACTTAACACTTAAACAGATGACAAGAGATTTTTTTTACAAAACATTTTGCTTAGATCACAACGTAATATTTTTTGGGGGTGAATTCTAGATTTTAAGTATTTGATGGTTTTGAAAGGACTTCACTGACCAGCTGTACAAAATCAGTTAAAACATTATCTTTCACCTACTGAAATGGTACTGTGCAGGTTTATAAGGGAAATGCCATCAGTAATGGCCCCCTCAACCTGAACAAGTCCATTAGAACAAATGCTATTTCAAAGAGTGCAATAGGTTGACAGAACCATTGGCATGTAAGTTTGTCTTGCAAAACTGCCCATTTAATTATCTATTATATGCAGTGTTTGAGTTTCCTATAGGTTATTATTACAGTCTACAGTCCTGAGGTTTCTTAGGTCACGTTCTGACTGTGTACCGTGATCGTGGGTCAAGTCTTCACCTCTACATAGTTTCAGCCAGATTTATTATTGTAAATCATTTGTGCAGTAATACCTGCATTTCTGCTAAATGGTCTTCAAACATTTTCCACACCTTTCCATGTTGCGACACACAAAACCAGCAAACCCTCATCTCACACGTGCACTTGTCACATTTGTGGTTATACAGCAGAGCTAGTCGACCGATCTGCCTACCCACTTAAATGCAAAAAAGGCTTCTGCTACTGATGACTAACTTCCTCGACTAAATGAGCTCAACATGAAATGGCAATAATGAAAAGAAGTTCTGATGAAACAAAAACATTTCCTAGAATATCACACTGGGATAGATTGCTACTGATAGGTGTAGCCTTTGTCAGCCTTTCTCCTCCCAGCGCAGAATTTGAGTCAGCTTGTTGATCCTCTTGATGCGTTTTGATGTTTTTGACCATTGCTGTAGACCTTACTGTCTCAAAGTGAAATAGTTCATCATTTAGGAAGCTCAAAGAGGATGAGAGGGCACCGGCGGATAAACCCTCTGTCCATCCATTGTTTACACCGCTTATCCTGATCAGGGTCATGGAAGGCCATCCACTATCATTCTCCAGTCAGCCTAACTTGCATGTTTGTTACAAGAAATGTGCAAATGCAAGTCATTGCAGAGCCTCCAATCCAGAAGCTTCATGCTATGCTGCCCAATTAACTAGATTGCTTGACTAATTTACAGTTAAGAATTCAGTTTGATTAAATTAAGGTTTATTGCCTGTTTTGTTTATTTGTTTTAAAATTTTTGTCTGCCTCAGTTATAAATGGGCCAACATGACCAACTTTCATCTTTTTTTGATGTGGACAGTGTATGGAATCAGTCTGGCACACATTTCAACATTGTAATCATGAAATGCTTTGGTGTTGCTTTTTCATTAGTGCTTCTGTTGTACCACTTTTGAGAAGCAGGAGTCAGCTGCAAATTACTGTGTTCACCTGTGTTTTGTGTCCCGTCAAGACTGATCTGCATCGGAGCCAATAACTAGCCAATAAATGCCTACTGCGGGGTCGATTGACCCTGGAGTGAATGCCAATTATAGCTGCTTCAGTTGCAGAAGAAACTAGGTATCTTTTGGCTAGGGAAACGAGCCTCAAGTTATGAGACAGCCGTTTCCTCACTCAAGCAAGTGACCTCCTATCATGCCTCCGCATTTCCATAGAGATGTTGCAGATACTGACAAAATGGACGTTACACTACCAAATATTCATAAAGTTAAAGTGTGTGAAGGTAGTATTTAACCTATAAGATGCTGGTGCAGCTGTGAAAATGACGACAGAGCTCCCAAACTGCACTGGACTACCGTAAATTCTGGACTATAAGCCGCGACTTTTTTTCGACGCTTCATGCCCTGCGCCTATACTCCGGTGCGTCTTATACGAGGATTTTGCCTTCACCCTGGGGTGTGGCGGGCAGCGGCAGCGGGCAGTAATTCCCTATTGTTCCTGATGGCAGCTCCAAGTACCGTACTTAGGGAAATTCCTGGCCAAATGTTATGGTAATTTCTCTAAGTACTGTACTTGGAGCGTCCAGTCCATGCCGCGGTGCAGTGTAAAAAGAGCATCACACGATATTTTCAGTCATATCAAGATATCAAGACACCCTCAAGATGGAGAGCAGAAGAAGGAATGCTTATGATGCAGCTTTCAAGTTAAAGACAATCAATCTGGCGGTTAAAGATGGAAATAGAGCTGCAGCACGTAAGTTTGGCATAAACGAATCGATGGTGAGACGCTGGAGGCGGCAACATGACGAACTGACCCAATGCAAAAAGACTACAAAAGCTTTCAGAGGTCATAATAGCAGATGGCCCGAACTTGAAAATGCTCTGGAAGACTGGGTCAACGCGCAGAGAACGGGCGGCCGAGGTGTTTCCACCGTGCACCGCGGCTTATTTACCAGTGCGGCTTATACGTGTACAAAGTTGATTTTTTCCCTAAAATAAGCATCTGCGGCTTACATAACGGTGCGCTCTATCATCGGGAATTTACGGTACTTACTTTGAGAGAGATAGCAAAAGACCTGCACCATCTAGCAACAAAAAAATAGCATCAAAATGTTCCTCCACGTCCCACTTCTTCTGCATCAAGTAATTCTAGAAACAGTGGTGATATCAGTAATATAGACTTTCCTACAACTCATGAAGACGTTAAGCTAGCTACAAAGATACTAATGTACTGAATTAGGGAACTATAGTTGCTGTCTTTTGAAGATACCTCAACTTAACTTACACGAGTATCTTAATATGGCTTGGTAGCTAAACAAAGGTTAGATGTCTTTTATGGATGAAAATGGCTGATTGAAGGTTTTTAGTCACTGTGTTAGGTTTGGTTAATGTTGGCTAGCTTTGCGAGTGATTGACACAAACACCAACAAGTAACTATGTGGAGTAAAAATGAACCCATCCATTTTACATAGTATAATATTTCTAAATAAATGAACTCACATCAGAATAGTCACAACACCTATATCTAAACTTGTGACATCGTTCTTTTTAGTGGTTGTAAAAAAAAATCTTCATAAAATAAATGAAAAAAAACGTTTTTTTAATTTATGGAAATTTTAAATTACTATAGGTTGCCATGCTCATAAGCTACCAGGCAGACTGTGTCCTTAAAGTACCCTTCAGAAGCTTTTTACCATTCTGTAAAATTTGCATTTATGTCAAGGCAAGCGTGTCCCCACCCTGTATGCGAATGATGAGAAAGGGTGCTTTCTCGACCATTTTTCTGCTGTGATGCTGTAAGGTGTGTAGCTTTAGTGCTTCCATGCTTATCACAATCATTAGGTTTCTGTTTGGTGATAATTCACTCATCTCCTGTCGAAATGTTTAGAAATTGAGGAGATGAAATGGCCTATTTGTGACCACATATATACCAGCAAGTCTAAGTGCAAGCTTTTAGCAGAGTGGTGAGCAATGACCGGATTGGTTTCTCACGTGGTGAATATTTTAATAACAATGGGTCCTTTTTCTAAGTAAGCAAATGGTGAATGTTGATGATGATTTTGACAAATGGTGCTGTGGTTTAGTGGGGCTGTACCACATCTCAGAGGTGGTTGGACTAAACGCATGCACGCCAGAAGGCTTGGGCTCAGTCTTTCATACAATTCTAGACACACACAAAATTGAAATCGATGATTTGATGTGAAACTGACACCTGCTATACGGCGCAAAAGATAAAATGAAACTTACATCTAAAGAAGTCACATTTTCTCATACTTCATTGAAGTCAGCTAAACCACTGTTAACTTTGCAAATGACAGCAATTGCTTACACAGACAACTTTTGCTGCATCACTCCGAGACCTGAACATGTCTTGTAATCAGTCTTCAAGTGATGAGTGGGTAACCGTATTTCTACGAGTATTTATTAAAACATGCATGTTGCTTTTTGGCTTCACCTTATTTACAAAGTAACTTGTGTATATCAATATAATGATGTATCAAAGGCTCAAGATAAAATAAGAGATGCGGCAATGGCAGTAAAATTGTCAAGAATGTTAGGTTATGTACAAATTTGCACTCATTTAAAGTTTGAATAGGGTTAAAGTTGTTGGTCATTGAAACCAGGGAAGCGCTGGTTACATGCACGCAAGTGCATCACTCTGCTGCTGTTTCTCAACACTAATGCATGTGTATTTCAACAATGGGGAGTTAGCCAGCAAACCCTCAAAACATTTTCTTGCAGAACATGTTTGACATTTTGTAATCATATAAAACTCTTTACTGCTCAACACTCACAGATCCATGTTTTAATAATCAGTAGTCAGGAAAACAGAGACACTTCTAAGCCAGTGTCTGGTATGGTCCAGTAAAAAAAAAAATAAAAAAAAATCCAGAAAAAAAACAAGTAAGTAAAACGCTGTTTTATGGAAACTGATTGTTTTATAAATGTGCAAGCAGCTAGAAATTATACGGGAAAACCTACATAACAAATTCAGATGCCTTAAATTCATATTAAAAACAACAGTTTACCTCTTGCATGAGTAATGAGTGGAGAAGGTTACATCATAAGCATCAATGCTGTCCTGACATATGTACAATTGTGTTGTTGCAGCATGGATGGTGGTGAGCTTTTTAGTCAAATCCAGGACAGAGGAGACCAGGCCTTCACAGAAAGAGGTAACAAACCTTTTACAGTATTGATGCGATAATATAGCACTCTGTTTACGACGCCATTCTTCAAATATAAGAGCTATAACATCTGTTAAAAAATCTTTTTTCGGACCTACCTCAGAGGCATCTGACATTATGAAGAGCATCGGAGAGGCAATCCAATATTTACATGCCGTCAACATTGCACACAGAGATGTCAAGGTTTGTATCCTAGTTCTGTATCCCCTCACAAAAGTTCCACGAGGGCTTATAGGCATAACATTGACAGCCGCTCTGCCTAATTTCACTCTCATTTTCTTCTTCTGGTGGACCTCTTACATCCTTCCTGTAGCCAGAGAATTTACTGTATTCCACGAAGAGGCCCAGCGCTTTGCTCAAACTCACAGACTTTGGCTTTGCTAAGGAGACCACCTCACACAACTCGTTAGCAACTCCATGCTACACACCCTACTACGTTGGTAAGGATCTAGGATATGTGTTCCACTTACTGCTCATCAATCAACTGTCCAAAATGTAATCTATCCTTCATTTTATTATTTCCAATGTCTCTGCAGCTCCAGAGGTTCTGGGCCCTGAAAAATATGACAAGTCATGTGACATGTGGTCTTTGGGTGTCATTATGTATATTCTGTAAGTCAGTCATCCGTCATGTCTGATCCATTCATAACATGTGACTGTTGGGTGCAGGAGCTAATAGCTGTTTAATACCTTCACCAGGTTGTGTGGATATCCCCCTTTTTATTCTTACCACGGTCTAGCCATTTCTCCCGGGATGAAGAGGAGGATCAGGATGGGTCAATATGAGTTTCCCAATCCTGAATGGTCAGATGTATCAGAAGAGGGTAAGGCTAAATTGAGGCCTAAGAGTTAATTTTTTGTTTTGATGAACACTGAAGTACCTGCTGTGTGTAGATTACAAAGCTTTCATACGAATCAAAAATGAACTTTTGCCAAGAAGATTTGCAAACTCCTGCAGTTTGTCAACACATCACAACACGACAAACGAGCTGCTCCTAATTTAACTCTGATGAAGAAATAAAAACTGATGCTGCCACTTCACTTTCCATTGCTATGATTTACTACCTATACCACATTTTCTGCAACTGAAAGTAATATCTGATTTCCTGAGTAATATTGATTTATTTTTTATGAAAAGATAAGCTATGCTGTGATTGCTTGGGTTATGCTTGTTAAAATGTTAAATTCCGGTCTTGACTTTAAATACTTGCTGTGAGTTATTTGCCTCTTTCAAGTAGGACTTCCCAGTTACGTCTTAGAGTACACGCCAGCAGTAAAACCAGACAGGGAAGTGTTTCACAAAAGTCCACATCAGGTCCCAGTGGCTCCACCTGAGCAATGCGCTGTCGCCTGTGAACCCGTGTGTCATCAGAGGTTCACATGACCGACATTAAACTAGAAACCACATTAGAAAGTATGAAGGGCGAGGAAAGGCATGTAATGTTGTGATGCTTCCTGAAAGCTAACTCTACAAATATTCTAATTTTGACACCAGAACTTCTAAAGGCAACTACATTTTAATAATACAATTATACATGACTTTGTATTTTACCTGAGGTTTCTGTCCTGATAAATACTCCAATCATTTTTTTTTTTAAAAGCTGATATTGTGTTTTTCTGAAGCACATATCTATAAGACTGAAAAACTAAATGATGAATATATGTTTGCAGCTAAACAGCTGATTAGGACCCTCCTCAAGACAGAGCCAACAGAAAGGATGACCATCACAGAGTTTATGAATCACCCCTGGATCAATGTGAGAACATGTTTATTTCCCCAAAATTCACGTATTGTGACTAACCATCTACAAGGATAACAAGTAATAAGAAAAGTTCCGGTGTCTCTTCCTAAAGCAATCTATGAAGGTTCCCCAGACCCCACTTCACACCAGCCGAGTGCTAAAGGAAGAAAAGGACACATGGGAGGACGTCAAGGTTTGCAACTGACTTTTCTGTACTTCTGCTTTCTTGGAAAAAAGTGCTGAACAGAGTTCTGACAGTGTGGTTGATGATTTGAATTAAACAAATCATTAATCTGCATGTTTTAATAGCCCCACCTTGAAGAATTTCCTTGAGATGAAAGAGCCTGTACACTCTCAAACTTGGAGTTTAGAATTGATTTTTGAGATTTTTTTGGATGGTAGACATGTAACAGGGTTATTTATTTTTCTTTTTTTCTTTTTCTTACCTGTGAATATGCAAAGTATAAGTACAAAAAAATGGTTGATCTCATGACAGTTGAATTCACACAAAATGAATAGGCTGTATAGATGTAAACAGAAGTTTAAAAAATATAGAATACAGTCATTCGTCTATCAATATAGATATATACAAGGGAAAATTACAGTATGCTATGCTTTACTCTCCCTTTTTTGTATTAAAACAAACGGACTGAACAATCGATCCTCTGGTATTCTGAAAACTGTACTTCTCAGTTTGAATCACAGGGATGTTTCATCGAACCGTTAGTCATGTTTAAATCACAGGTTTGGTCCCTCGAGTCACAGAATGATTTTGTTCGTGTCATTCAATGGTGCTGAATGACACGAACAAAATCATTCTGTGACTCGAGGGACCAAACCTGTGAGTTAAACATGACTCGAACCGTTAGTCATGTTTAAATCACAGGTTTGGTCCCTCGAGTCAAAGAATGATTTTGTTCGTGTCATTCAGCACCATTGAATGAGTAAACGTTGTCATGGACAACACGTGGCGGTCATACGACTGCGACACATTTCTAAGTCATGGATTAAAGTTGATATAGGCTACATTAGAGCGATGCTATAACAACAGCTGGGCTAATGAGCGTCCCATGGTTAATTTTTCAGGAGGAAATGACCAGTGCCTTGGCAACGATGAGGGTCGACTATGAGCAAATCAAGATAAAGACCATCGAGGACTCAACCAATCCACTGCTAACGAAACGGAGGAAGAAAGCCAGTAACACCATTGCTGAGCCACAGTCTGCTACCCACTGAAAGATGCACGCATGCACATTCAAACACAGATTGTAAAAATGGAAGCAATAATTTGTCGACACGTGAGTCGCATTGCATGGATTTTCTCAGTGTTTTAATTTTCATGGTAAATTCTAATGTTTTGTAGGAGTGATGGTTTTTATTACACAACCATTTTAACAAACCCACCATTCTGCTCTTGCAGAGAGGATATTAGTCTGTGTTTTTACACCAGTGAAGAGATTATGAATTCTAGAGAAGGCAAGGAGAAAGGGTCTGTGACATTTCTTTCCTCTCCTTTCCCAAATATCAGGTTGTGTACTCCGAGGGGCTTGAATGTTGGAATAGTATACAAAGTTCTAGGAGTAGCAGTAGTCCCTGTCTCCCTGCAGGCCTGTTCTGGCTCTTGCCCCACACTTCAGAATGTTGAATCACATGGCTAAATCCCAAAAATTAAGCAAGGGAAGTTTCTTTTACGTACATGCAAAGTTCACCAGATGTATTTTGAACTGACAAGTGGAATGTAAGGACTCAGTCCCTGACTGTTGGAATCTGTAGGAAATAGTTTCTGGGACTTGGCCTGAGCGTGTCTGTCAGGTTTAGTTTGTCTTTGTGAATGTGGAGGAGAGGCCTATGCACTCACAGGGGCCGTGTGCCATTCTGACAGAGCACCTCAATCGTGGTTCCTCTCTCCTACCTTAACCTTGACTAGATTCAGGTACCTAGTTCTAGAGCAGAGAAGGAAGCCTCGTTCAAGAGCTGGAACGGACTCCTCTTCTCCTGCATGTAGCTCAAAGGAGAGTCGGAGCCAGCTGATACTGTATTTTTTCATGGATTTTACAGACATTTTAGCCTTATAGATCTCGATAAAGCAGCAAATGACCTTCACCCCACCTACCTATTTGGTTCAGGCTCTTACCAATGTTATGCTTCAGAGTATATAACATCGCCAGATTATATTTCAGGTTAATGCTATGCAGACGTGTGTGTCAGCTTGAAATACTATTAGGACCTTTTGTTGGTGTTGATTTCTGTTTGCAGATGTGTTAAAGAGATTGTTGGGCAACAATACAGTGTGTGTGCGAGAGAGTGTGTGTGTGTGTGTGTGTGTGTGTGTGTGTGTGTGTGTGTGTGTTAATGTAAGCAGGAGCACCTTTTAGGGGATACACGGTTCTAACAGACTAGTCAAGATGGTGTAGACTTAACGCCAACTCAATAATCTGGGCCAGTGCCAGTGTCTGTTCACTTTTTTGGCAGGAGCAGCACCTCCTGCACTTCCTGCAAGATTATTGAAAATTTGAAAAGTACTTAGAGCTGCTCCTCTTATCAGTGCAGGATCTGACATAGCACCAGCAAGCTGTCGTCACATTCAGAAGGCGTGATAATTTAGTCCTCCTCAACGTTTTTTTTTAAACACAACATGACGCTGCCCAGCTCACTTGGGGGGTGGGGAGAGGATTTGGGGGAATGATTGTATTAATTTTGTCAGTTTGATTCACTTCACTTTGTAAGATCACATCCACATTACCGGTTGTGTCACAGCTACAAATGTCACTGTAAAAATGTTCATTGAATATGTTTGTGACAATGTTTCTTTTTTTTTTCTTTTTTCTTTTTCTTTTTTTTTTTTGAATTTTTGTCTCGCAACACGTTTTAGTAGTGGAGGCACAGATGTGTCGGTCTTTTTTCTGTCATTAAGTCTGTTCAGCTTCACCTTCCATACATTTGTCTGCTTGCTTTCGATTAAAAAAATACATAAAACACAAATCTGCTTTTTTTTCCAATTTGAAATAACTGAGAAAATTAAGTAGAATATGAGCTTGGACAAACTGCAACTGATTCTGCATGATAAATTAGGGGCACTTGATAGGGTTAGTCCCCCGAATTGAATTCCTCCCCACAGCACTCAGACATAAGCGTTTAGAATTAGCTGATAGAAAGCAGAGCATAAACATTCACTTGGATTCAAGTGATATTTCATTAATTGATGCTGCCTCAAAGATAATTGAATTTAAAATTCGATTTTGCAATTACGCACCCTACGTTTGTCAATTTTTCCTTGGCTTTCTGTTGCGAGGAAAAGAAGTATCTGAATTTCGATTTTGGGAAATAATTTCGAATTTCGACCGTTAGTGTCCGGGGTTGTTGATCTAGTCGTTTCTTTACAATGACATGTAACATTTTGGGTTTCCAGCTATGACTCAGTTCGACTGTTGAGCCATCTGCTGGGTTTGGATTCGTGACTGTTGTGGAGTGCACAGACTCCTGACAAGGCCAGTCATCATCAGCGGTGACTTCTGGAATTCACAAATAGAACATGAGTGTTAAGAAGAGTTTCTGGACGTTAAGTTTGGGGGAGAAGCAGCTGTGTTCATTCGGCTTCCAGCTCTGAGTGTGATGAAACCGCCAGTCATATCTCTTCCATACATGCTTGTTGGGTGGGGAAATGGGGCCTCTGGGGATTTCCTCATGATACCTCCTAATACCCACCAAGTGTGCTCTTAGAAAGAGGGGAAGGTGCCCTCGTGATTTCAGAGTGACACTTCAGAGGTCACTGAGTGAGCTCAACATTTGGTCGTGTAGCATCTTTTCCATCATGAAGAGCTGACAAACACATTCTCAAGTGGAGAAAAAAAAAGTGATGAAATCATCTTTGTAGTTTGTGTGTCATTTTTGTGCATATTCTTTTAAAGGTGTGTAGACAGAAAAAGGCTGCTGAGGTGGCGACACGAGTTCTTTGAAGTGGCGTGCCATCCTTATTCTGACCCACATCCTCTCATATGCGATCGAGCTGACTACCTCCTTCCCCAGACGAGGTAGCAGGAGTGAGATGTCACATACAGCCTCAGCAAGAAAGTCAAACCTCAGCCTGAACTCTAGACATTCTTACAGTTGACCTCATACATGCTGGGAATTCATGCTGTTGCCTGCGGGTCGAGAGCTGTGCAGTGAGTAAACCCTGCACCCCAACCATGCTAGCAAGTGCACCTTCTATCCTGTGAGTGTGGCTGGAGCCTATCTTGGCCACCTTTGGGTGAGAGGCGAGTTTCACCCTGGACAGGTCACCAGTCCATCACAGGACCAACACATAAAGACAGACAACCATTCACACTCACAGTCACACCTACGGTCAATTTAGAGTATCAATCAGCCTCGTCCTCTCTTGATGTCTTTGGACTGTGGGAGGAAGCTGGAGTACCAGAGAGAACCCACACAGGAACAGGGAGAACATGCAGACTCCACACAGAAAGATCCTGTGATGGAGCCGGGGCTCGAACCCTGAATCTTCTTGCTGTGAGGGGACAGTGCTGACCACTGCACCACCGTGAATGTGATCATTTTCTTTAATTGTTTTGTCATCCGTTATTATAAACATAAGTAAAACAAATAACTTGACTCTTTTTTTTTCAAGTGACCACTGGATGATCTGTCATCAAATTTGGTACTTCCCATAACCAGGAAGTACCAAGGTTGCCTCTTGTTTCACAATGATACAGATGACGTGTTCAGACTCCTGATGTCCATAACATTGGTCTTGTGAAATGAGCGTTCGTCACACCAGGGTCAGAGCTTTTTTTGCGTCCTTTTCTCTTGAAAAAATGCGTAATATCAGCTTGAACAAAACTGAAACAAAAGCAACAATAAGTTCATGTTGTCCTGTGACAGGGGACAGTTAACATAATGTTGCATAAATGGACCTTTTATTAGGAAAGGAGCTTGTCACTTTGTTTAGCTGCGTCATTGCTTTATCTTTAGCATCTCTAGTTTAGGACCCTTGAGTTACCGTGGATACATACAAAGTTATTTTTGATATCATGACTTAAAATAATGAATCATAACAGAGGAATGATCATTTTATTTTTGAAAAATCTTTATCGTGCAGATTTTCTTGACAATAATGTAGCATATCTAAAAAAATCTGAAAGAAAAGGTTAATGAAGAGGAAAGATTAAGTGGGACTGGAAAGTGACAATTAGATAAACAGATCAGGGATCAGATCATCCAGTCAATATGCTTCTACGCCGTTTTAAAATACTAAGACAACAGGAGGTAGTTTCAAAACACACACACACACACACAAATATGCTCAATTTCAAAACGCTGCAGAAGAACCAGCAGGTGGATATGGAACCTCTTCAGATGAGTCTCGGGGAACATCCGGGATATACAGCAGGTTGCATGGATTAGATCCCAACCTACTGACGTTTATGTGTGGAACACAAGAGTAGAGATGCCAGGACAACAACCTGATTGGCTCAGAGCTCAGGTCCAGCGATGACTGGTCAGACCATCTGAATGATGGAAATTTCAACAGCTTGGGAAAGATGTTAGCCTTGAAAGCTTTCTGACAGAATATTTTTTTCTGGTTTTCTGGCAGAAAAAAAAATGTCAGGAGTCACGTATAAACAAAGCACAGTGTCAGACGCAACTAAGAGAGCTGACCCAACACCCATCAAGTGGGCTGCTGCTTGACTCGGCAGCTCAGCTGAAGGATTCGTAGACATGCTGTCGCTCTGACGACAGGAGTGGAAATTTCCCGTGTTCTTGAATTATTTTCAGTTTTTATTTGATTTGTCAGGTTTAGGGAAACCTTATTATTTGCATTAAAATAGAACCTTTCAGATGGTTCGTGATATTTCAGATTAAAATGGAGGTGCATGATTTAGTGACCAATCCATTGTCAATTTTTTGGTTTCCTTTTTTTATATTGTTTGTTTACTTATTCATCACTGTGTATTATTTATTGATGTTTCAAACTTGACCATCCACTTTTGCTGCTGTAACACCCAAAATTTCCCAGTTTTGGGAATAATAAAGGATTATTTTATCCTATCTTAGTACATTCAGTAGAAGTGAGTCAGTGCGTCTTTTGTGCTTCAAGCTGGGAGCAGCAGCAGTTCTGACATTCAGCGTTGCTTTGCTGAGGGGTGATACAGCTGGAACCAAACACTCCCCCACATTCCCGCCCTCATTCCATCTATTTTTATAAACTTCCCTTTCACCATCAGGCATCCCTTCCTTTTGTCCAATCAGCCGTTTGAACTGGACTGCGTTGGCATATAAATGGATGTTGTTTTTCCTTTCTTTCTTTCTTTCTTTTTTTTTAAGATTTGCATTTATTTTGCGGATACATTTTCCGTTCTCAGTGATGCGACGCTAAGTGTCAGAGCTGCTCCTGGCAGTCTGACCCACATCAAGTGCAGGTAAGGCACTGCTTAAATCATGAAAATTCCTTGAGGTGCAAATGTCTCCCTCAGTACGAAGTGGCAGAGTTCCCAGCAGATGATGAAAGACAAGACTTTCCTTGCAAAACTTTGTGTAAACATCTTTTTTTTTTGGATTATATTTGAAAGTACATATCACATCATGCTAACCGTAAGTTGCAGAACAACTTGTCCTCTCTGAACTAATACATCTGATTGCTGCACAGCAACCAGGTGTAGCATAGCACCAATAAATACGATTGAAACAACTGCAGACGAAATAAACGGCATGTAATGTAATGAGTAATATCTTTGCGCAAGCCTGCGTCATTGCTGGAATGATACTATTCAGATGAAGCCATGAAACAAGTAGTTTCGGTGCAGACGCCAGAGGCCAAGTTGATGGGAAGCTCAGAGAGTCTGGAGCGAGTCTCTGAATGAGTTCACAAATGTTATGACGAGTTGGTCGGCGAATAAGAGGCAATAAGCTCCCAGCTTCTTAGAAGAGCTGGTTCCCTGAGACCCGTTCAGTCTCCCACTCTGCCTCTAGTTCATCACAGGGTGATTTTGAACTCGTTCTTTTTTCTAACTGAGACTTCTTTCATGTCCCGCCCTGTGTGTTCTAGATGTGGCTCTGTGTAGGAGTAAGTGAGACTGCATATATGTGCATTCATTCATTCATGCTAAGGGTGAGGCTGGCTAATTACTGTTACAGTAAGTTCAGGTGCAGCGGGGCTGCTGCTGCTGGTAACTCTCAGATATGGGTCACATGGTTTTACACATCAGTTTATTGTTAGTGCTTCCCCTCATGTAGACTACAACAGTGCCGGAAGTGATGTGTTCCACACCAGCCACCATGCAGCATGAAAGCAATAATAACACAAAATTAGCCCAGCAAGTTATTTATTGATCCTTATTCATACAAAATGTGTCATAATAAATACAAAAATACATTCTGCAAATAAATAATTCAGCTTCAGAAATTGACACATTAGTGTATGCAAAACAGATACATGTCCTTAGGACAAAAAGAAAACAGAACCAGACATCAGTTCAACATTAGAAAAAAAACATAGAACTGTAAACGTTGTTTAAAGGAGCGCAAGAGTCCGACACTGTCATCGTTTTCCGAAGATGAATATGGTCACACGGTGATCGGCAGGTGGTCACCCAGAAGCAGGTTTGCCTCTGTGTCTTTGTGAAGCCAGATATGTTTCAATGTGGTTAAACAGCAGCTCCAGCTCACCCATGGCTTTGTAAAGACCTTTGCTCTCCATCTGGGAACAGGCACATGATTCCCCTCAGTGAAATGATGCCACACAAACACACCGCGTAATTGCAAAGGACTTCTCGGCACTCACCTGGGTGTAAGTTGAGTTGAAAATTGTGATGTCAAACTGCTTCTTGCAGGCAAAGTAATGCCTCTGCAGGGGAACAATAGACAAAGATGTCAAGACAGGAGACACAATCACAACACGCCCTGTGTTCTCTCTCTCTCCCCCCCCCCCCCCCCCCCCCCCCCCCTGTGAGAAGTGGGTGATGATGAGAGGTGCTGCCGCTGCTGTTTAGGAATCGCTGACTAATGCAGCCGCAGGTCCTGGCAGCCCTGTCTCCTGTCAGGTGAAGGGATGCTGTGACATCTTTGACTGTAGTCCAAACTGAGGGAGGTTTTAGATGCATTCCTTGAGAGCATCACAAGCCAATCTCGTGTCTTCGTCCCAGTTCGCTTAAAAGTTTGAAAGCAGAAACCTTTCCGTATGTTCCAGCTCAGTAACAGCAGCATGGAAATGATTAAAAAAAAACAAACTCCTCCGTGCAAACGTCGCTTTTATTTAACGTCGTGTTTGGCTTAGAGAACATGGAATTGGATCGTGCAAAACTTCCGCTGACGCGCGCCAAATGTGTGTGTGTTTGTGTGCGTCAGCTACTTACACATTTGGTAACGTCAGTCTTGAGCTCGTCGAAGATCTGCTGTATGGACTCCATGTGAGGCTTCATCTCTCTGGTGTCCTCCGTTACTCTGGCGATGGCTGTCGGCAGAACCGTGCTCAGGTAAAACTCCAGGATGCTGTCCATGGTGTGGCAGGCAAACGGGGTCTGATCACGAGAGGGGGGGAAAACGCCGCTGTTGACTTGCTGCCTACTCGGAATGTTGCTATCAGCAGTTTAAATCGTTAAAGGGTTGATCGACATTTACTTTGAAGGAGTCCTGAACTG
This sequence comes from Aulostomus chinensis, assembly GCF_037954235.1. Taxonomy (NCBI): domain Eukaryota; kingdom Metazoa; phylum Chordata; class Actinopteri; order Syngnathiformes; family Aulostomidae; genus Aulostomus; species Aulostomus chinensis. Next base: position 16,148,877 of record NC_141322.1, read on the forward strand.
TTTGGTCCAGCAGCGCTGAGTCGAGGTCATCATTTGCCTCCTGTAAACAAAAAGCGTGGCCTCAGTCAGAAGTCCGCCACAGGAGGGTGTCACAGTCTCTCCATCAGGCTGCGTTCGTTATCTACGTGCCTGGATGAACAACCAAACGCAGAGAAAAACGCAGCGTCCGTACTTACGTAAAAATCCCTGATTTGGGAATAGTTCTCTCGCAGCCTCCTGAGCCGGACAGGGAAACCCTCCACGAAGCGACAGCACTGGTTATTACACGTAGGAATGGAGCTAATATTGTTGAGGAGAGACAGGAGTACCAGGACGGCCAGGAGGAGAGTTCGAGGGTCCATGCCGCTGCTGCTGCTGCTGCTGGGGTCTTCAGGCTGGAGGGGCGGAGAAGATGCTGCTGTTGGCTCGGAGCGAAGAAATCTTCGTGGTGAAGAGCTGTGAAGCGCACACATGTTATATAGGAAATGTAAACATATATGTGAGGGTGGAGTCTGTGAAACAGAACATTTTGATTAAAGTGATGCCGATGCGGGGAAATTTGTTTTTTTTTTTTTTTTTTCCAGAGTTGTAGATCGTTACACGTTTGTTTGCCCTCCCATCAGATAGGCAGGTATTTCGATGCATCTCAAGATTTTTTTTTTTTTATTCTTGAGGGAAAGAAAAAGATGCAGCACTATTATAATTTTAACATAGAAATATGACATATGGAAATCTTCATCATGATAAAAATCAAGTTGCAATCTTTACAAAATGCTGGAAAAAAATAGCAGCAGTGATAGAACCTGAAAGTTAGATTTGTCAACTAAAGTACAGAAAGAGAATTTACATACTTCCAGGTACAAAATTAGTGCTGAAGTTGCATGAACAGTTTCAAAGTGTTTGTACTCATTTGTACTCATTCTGCCAGCAGAAAATAATAGTCATCGGTTAATTTCTTGCTGTTTTTTTGTTTTGTTTTTTAATTTAAAGAGAACACATTTATCCCCAAGGGCAGGGTAGACATTCTCATGGAAAATAGAAAATAAAATACATTCATTGATTATCATAAATCCATTTTTATAAACAAAGGAATAAAGTTGATAGAATAAGCAGATTCTGAACATACATCAGAATTGATGTTGGTGTTGTTGAAAATTGGAAATAAAAGTACAATCACATTATTATTTTTTTTAAATATTTCATTGCTGAATTTCTGAATTATGTGCTGAATTATTTAAAAAGTCTAATAGTAGCAGGCTGTTGGGAATACCAGACGAAGTAGCACTCAAATGGAAATATATATATGAATATGTATGTTGTGGTTTGATGACGTTATGGGCATGTCAGCTGAGGGCAGGGGCATCCTCCTTTGTTTTTGTCAGTAAGTGACTGGGGGAATGTTCTTTTGTTAAATTCTTGGCTCGTATGGAGTCTGTTTTCTTTGTCGGAAATCCTAAATGAGATGATTTTCGCTCGTGGATTGGCACGTGTTCTTTGAGAGGAGAAACCACATCGGTGGCGTGATGTGTGACTCTTTGCTGGCAGCATGATCAGTGTTTTCCCCTCTGTTGATAATGGAATCTCCCGTTGATCCATATCTATGTGGTTCGGGTTTGCTTACATGGTGTTGTCCAAGGCCCCCCATATTGGGCAACACTGGTATTTTGAAGACAAGGAGAAAAATCATTCCCGCTGATGAATCTCATGACGAAGACTTTAAAACTACCAGTAAACCAGAATGATTTGTCAGGGGTCAAGTTCAGGTTTAACAACCAGGCGAAGCTTGTTTTATGTTTAAAATAATACTTGGAGTAAAATGATTACATTTTCCATTTCTGTAAGCAGTGTAAGGTTCATGAAGGTCTAACAAATAAACGCATGGATATTGTAAAAATCAACACGGAGGGAGTGGATCGATTAACCAGAGATGAGTCTGCATCCAGTTGTCCTTTTTCTAAGCTGAATACAAACATAGTAGACAAGCAACAATCAAGCGCTCCAAAGATGACACGGAATAGATGGGCTTGGGTTAAACTTAGAAAAAGTCAAGTCAAATCAGTTTATTTGTTTAGTGCCAAATCGCAACAAAAGTTATCTCACGACACTTCACTAGGAAAGCAGGTCCAGCAACATACTCCTTCATTTATTTGAATAAATTATTATTGTTATTATTAGGATTATTATTGATGTTGTTGTTGTTACTATGAATCTACACCCAACAATTCTCCATCAGCAAGCACATCCCGCGACAGCGGCGACGAAAACCTTCCTTTTACCAAGCAGGAACTTGGAGCAAATCCAGGCTCAATGGGGAGAAGAGAGCAGGAGAGCAGGGCCGAGACAAAGACAGATAATGGAGGACAACAGATATACAGTAGGAAGGAGAGGGACTGGGATAAAGAGAGAGAGAAAGAAGGGAGAGGATGATGGACAGATGTGGACGCGGAGGCTGGACGGAGAATAACAGCAACAACAATAACAACAGCTAGCTACCAACAATCACATGCACAGGTTCAAAACAAGCAATCAATTCCAGCATAATATGAGCAATTACTGTATATGGTAGCAAACAGAATGCTGATGTTAATATTTAATACATTATTGAAGATACTGATATGAAAACTACTAGTACTCATAAAAGTACATACATATGCTAAGGGTGGCATCTCGGGTCTCCTCAGGTCTGCAGCCTCCCCCAGCAGCAGCATCAGTCAGGGATCTGGGACGTGGGGAAGCACAAATGTTCTGGAGAAAAGGATGAGTTAGGAACACACATATGAGTATAAGAGGACAGAGAGGAGGAGGGAGAAGCCCAGTGCATCATGGGAGGGCCCCCGGCAGTCAAAGGGCCAGCCTAAGGCAGCACTGACTATGAGCCTGATCAACAAGGAATGCAAAAGAGTCAAGAGTAAGATATCCAGTTCAGGTTCTTAGAAAACGGTTCGCATTTTTGAATCAAATTGTCTTCAGACAAAAATGAATGCATCAACAATATCAGACAATGAGGTGAATGGGAAGTTAAACAGATGTTCACTCGCGGATCTATTAAAAATAGCAGTTCACTTAGAAATCGTTCAGTATGTCAACATTTTTCAGAACTAAAGTCAGTTGTTGAAACAATGCAGTTGGAGCCTTTCAGCCACAAACTTTACTTTTATTGGATGTGTTAGGTATTAGAAATGCTGAGGAGAATTTACGCGTCAGACATAACCCTTATAATGCAGTTGGGCTGTAGATATAACTCTCCACCCTGTAGCGGAGCGTTTCTTATTATATGATTTATCATATTTAGACAGATTTAGCTTTCATTTAAGCACCACGGACATGAGGAGATTCAAAATATAAGTTATTGTGTTGTCACTCTGCATGCTGCTGTTATAAAATGACTAAAACTAATATCGTCACCTTCTTAGAATAACGGCCTAAGTCATTTTTTTTTTGGACAATATTTTTTGTTGTTGCCTAAATCAACTCCTTATGGTGTTTTTTCTCCAGTTTTTTTTTATGTTTGTTTTCTGTAAAACTTAAAAAAAATGACGGGCGATTATCGTAAGAAGGTGAAGAGATTAAACTTGAAGATACAAGATTTATCAGTTAGAGCTGATGATTGCTTCTGCACTCTCAGTATGAATCACGGTGGAACACATGATTGCAGTCGATTGAAACGGTTTCAACCAGTCTTTTTTAGCGGTTTGCTGTTTACCTGCAATCAGAGTGGCAGTGAATTTGCAGGCCTTAATTATACTGAAGTTGCGCTTCTGCGTTTTAACCACTGTATGCATCCCATTTATGTTTATGTGTGCATTTTGACTGCATAATAAGTAAGAAACAACTTAGAGGAAACGTATGTCTTTGCAAATTTACCACATTCTTCTTTCACTTTCTCGCTGGTTGCTTACTTGTTTTTTATTACGTGTGTGTGTGTGTGTGTGTGTGCAGCATTGAATCTCTCAGAATTGTGTTTCTGTTATTGTTTATGTTGAGTAATTATGGTTAAGGTAAACATAAATATGAACACATCGTCTATATACGAGGCTAAAGTAAAAATAAAACAACAGGAAATGTGTGTAAGGTGACCTAGAGTAACAGGGTGACAGCATCCTATCCACCCACCAGGAGGAACAATGGTGTGACTTGTATGACAGCGGTTATGTGGGTATGATGATTATTGTGCAGGCCAGAAATTTTGAGTTTAAACTGGTCACCGAGTGAACTACAGAGACCCATTTAGACTCAAGATGGGGCTTTTTTTAGTCATTGCAAAAAAAAAAAACCCTGCTGACATCAATCCCTCCTCCCAGTTCACACGATGTAAACTGACCCCAGGTCAGTGCAGGAACTGCTTCATTCACCTTATTGGCTTGCACAATCTGAGAAAACTGACCGTGTACAGAACATCCCTGCTCCACCCTGGAGTTCGTCCGGTCTTCTCGGCTTGGTTTGCTCTCAATCAGACAACACGGCTTAGGGGACTGAAAAAAAAGTGTTTAGCACATTTTAAAGTTATAAAGCTACATTTATAAAGCTACTTAAATCAGCAATTATGACATTAAATGGATGCTCAGAAAAAAACTAACCATAAAACAAACTTCCTTAGAAACCTTATTAAGTGCGTTGAACAAGAAACCCGAAACTAAGAAATCTGACGAATGAGCATTTTTATTTTTTTTTGTAAGATGAAACTTTAACTGAACATCAGAAGGAATCTAACATCGTATTTGAGTTAGCGGTCTACTTTGGTCCGTGATGAATAAACCAAAAGTATGAAGATTTATTCTCCGTATTGTTTTTGTTTTCAATGTAACTGCGTAAATGTAGCGCCCCGTCCCTGTATGTGCTTCTGATGGTGTTAACCGCACTTATGTCAGCACTGCTCATTGTGTCAGCTCATATTTTTCCATAGATTGTAAACATCTGATTGTTGAATGAGTGAAAGTAAGAAGAACATTGTCATTTGAATGATGAATCATAGATTCAATGATTCTTATCCTGCTGATTACAGGATATCACAGTCGTATTCAGAAGTGAAGAGAAGTGGAACCTATGTGCATAAGGAAAAGAGTCGAAATGACCTGAATGAAGTCATAAGCATTTTTTAAAATGTGCTTATTCATCGGGATCCAAATACTGCATCTTCTCTTATCAGCGCTAGAGTGTCAACAAAGCAGCCAAAACCCTTGTTGTTTTCTATTCAAGACTTCTTATACTGTTTCATTTCCCGTGATGTCAAACTTTCAGACTGTTTTTAGTAGCGGTTTCAATTCAAGTCTCTAGGTAGTTGCTTATTGTGTCCCGCAAGGATCAATATTAGGTCCTCTAACATTAAATAACACCCAAAGAACTGATTAAATCACACATACTCCCAACCCCCCCGACCGGTTGAAGCAGACGGCCGTCCCCACTGAGCCTGGATCAGCTCCACATTCCTGCCCGTTGAAAGGAAGGTTTTCAGGATGTGCTTGCTCATGGAGACTGGTTGGGTGTAGATTCACGTTGGTTGTGATTTGGCGCTATACAAATAAAAATGACTTGACTTGACAACTGGACATGATGGTAGCAGGTACAGCTGAGCTAAGAATTGAATCTGATCTTTAGGGTTCATCAACTTCAGGCAATTTACTGTTGCTTCTTCTCAGCCTGATCAGTCATAATATTCTGTTGTACCACAGTGCCACCTGGTTTATTTACAGCAGCTCAGAGTAGAGAGGAGACAAGTGCAGCCATAACTGTGGCAGATGCGGACAAACTGATCCTGGCATGACTGGACAGAAACCGTCCTCGACATGACCCTTGTTTTGTTACTGGTTGTTACGTGTGTGCTGTACTTCATGGAAGTATCGGTGTGGATGTCATGCAGGAAGTCCCACTCATTTGAGCCCATTTATTAGTTTTATTTTCCATTAATCATGCATAATGATTCAGACTTCAGTGACACCTTGTCAGATATGTTACTGATGACCATGTCTTTCCTCAGGCTAATTTTTTAAATACTGAAAAAAAGCTGCAAGGAACAATGTGGTGCAAACCCAATGATCTGATCATTTTTTAAAATTGTGGCTGCATGCGATGAGTCAGTGAGCTGAAGGAATCTTACCTCCATTGTTGGTTTTCATCAGATTTGCGTCAGATAATTTTTTTTTTTTTTTTTAATTTTAATATTTTCCATACCTATTTTGGGGAGACTTTGCCCAACAAGAGACACGAGAAATCTAAAATGCTTCAAAATGGAACAAGTTGACTGAACTCGGCTTTACCGAGTGAATTAGCTGAATTGCAGTTTAAAAAAGTGAACATGCTTTGAACAAAAATATAAAACCACCTAAAAATGTACTTGTTGATGGAGACATGTGACCTGCTGTGTATCAGGTTTAAGGCGTCCCATCGTGCTCATTCAGCAGCTCAAAAGACTGGATTGCAAAAGAAAATGTCGACTCTTTTAAACAGAGCAGCAGTGAACCCTGACATGAACCCAACTGCAACCCTTTTTAGAGAGCTGAATTCTGTCACTGCATGAAGTACTACTTACTGCAACCTTAAAAGTACTTGAATGTATCGCCCTGAAAGAGTATCAGAAACAACCAGCAGGAGAGAGCGAGGAGTTTCTTAGAGGGTCATGATGGCAACCAATTATTCTTGAAAGATACAATAATCCCGGACTTTTTAATGAAAAGTTCCAATTATAGATATTCAGTTCATTTGCATTTATTTCTGAAGAAATTTTTAAATATACTTGAAATTCAAGGGTGCGAATAATTCACAAGACAGCATTTCAGGAAATGCTTACTGGGTCAGTGTTAGCGAAGTCTTTGAACTGACCTCTTCTCCTTTCTATCACCTCTCTGTGACATTTCATGGCAAGCGAAGGGCTGTTTTAACAGTTTCACATTTCGTAACATTCAGAGACATTCTGCATCCTAAATTATGCAATTTTTTGCCCCCCAACAATGTTTGGTGAGATCTCAAGGTGGGTGATAGAATGATGTGTAAAGAAATGTTTCTGGAATTGTTGCTGTGGAAAATAAAAAGAAAAACTTGATGTTCAGAAGAATAATTGAAGGTAAAAAGCCACAAACTGACGGCGAGGACAAACGTAACATTTGGTGTAGCCATAAAGCGGGGGGGGGGGGGGGGGGGTGGCTGAGGATTGAGACGGATGTTACTGCTCTTGGTGAAGTTGGTGTATATAATATTAGGAGTGCTGAGCCGATGAAACTATCACATCGGCTGTGCCAATATAGATGTCTTGTAATGATGGAAATACTCTGTTTTTGTAACTATTTCTCAACCAAGACAGGGACTTCCTGAGGACTTCCTGTTAGTGAGCTAATTAACAAGCTTTTGCAGAACCTTTTCAAGAAAACCCATAAGTGCCCCCCCCCCCACTTGAGTTTACATCTATTCTTCATTCCGTCCATTTTCTACCGCTTATCCTGTTGAGGGTCACAGGGGGGTGGGGTGGGGTGGGGGGGCTGGAGCCTATCCCAGCAGCCTTCAAGTGAGAGGCAGGGTTCACCCTGGACAGGTCACCAGTCCATCACAGGACCAACACATAGAGACAGACAACCATTCACACTCACAGTCACACCTACAGTCAATTTAGAGTATCAATCAGCCTCGTCCTCTCTTGATGTCTTTGGACTGTGGGAGGAAGCTGGAGTACCAGAGAGAACCCACACAGGAACAGGGAGAACATGCAGACTCCACACAGAAAGATCCTGTGGTGGAGCCGGGGCTCAAACCAGGAACCTTCTTGCTGTGAGGGGACAGTGCTGACCACTGCACCACCGTGCTGCCCCTTGAACTTACTCTGAATACACAATTCAGTGTAAAGCTGAGTTGTTGCAATTAGTATTCAAAAGGGTGACGAGGTAACGCTCTGTAGATGTAAGATAATACTGTTAATAAACCACTGCAGGCGTTGATAACGATGAGACGCCCAGGGCTTAAACTAGTGTTGATTGCTGTGAATCACATGGTGCATTTCGATTATCATCCGACAAAAAGCCTCCGCCATTGGTACAACATGAAGGTGGGGGTCGAGTTTGAATCCACTGGATGTCGTCCCATGAGTGATGTGACTGACAAGAGTCAAGACAGGTGCCATCTACTATATTTGTACAAGAGGACAAATTAAAGTGATGTTTGAAATCCAGTGAAACAGGGACCTAATTGACTGACATCTCAGGAGAAAGACAACACATCAGGAAGACCTCGAGTCACCATCTTGCACTGCAACACTGATAGAGTTCACTCGTTCCACATCAATTTGCATTCGTCTGTGTGAAAATTCTGAATTTTGCTGATTGACCTTTGATGACAGTAACTCCCGTTGATTATAGGAACTGCCAATGAGAGATGGTGTATGTTAAGATGATGCAGCAGTTCCCACTGCGTAAGAAACTGCTCTGATTCTGTGTGTGAACACGCACGTCTGTTTTTAGCTGTGGGATTGTCAGAACTGTGGTTGCAGGCGCATTAGAAAAACTGTCAGCTCAGTCTGCTAGAGCACGAGTGTGGCTCTGTGTAATCTTTATAGATATTTGGTTTGAGATTTTTTTTCGAGGTCGTATTGTATTTCGAATTAAAAATAACGTCATACTGTACTTTGTGCTTGCCCACAACTCATAAAAACAGAATAGTACAGTGACCACAGAAAATTGCTGAGGGACAAAATTAAACCCTTGGTTTCATTGTGGTCTTCAGACAGCAACTGTCTATGTATCGAAATAGTTTTTTGTCGTTGTTTTTTTAATAATTCAGAGGATTCTGAGTTCAGGTGGTGGTGGTGGCGGTGCTGCGGGGTTTACGCATCCCCTCTCCTGTATTGGTTCAAAACTGTTGTCCCTGTGATCACCACTAGATGGCAATGAGGAGCAGGTATCGCCGTTTCGTGCACAAAGTAAATTTTGTGAAGATAAGAGGGAGGAGCAGGTTTTTTTTTTTTTTTTTTAAGTTAAATCCAAAACCATTACTGGAAATGAAAATGGGGAAAAAAGGATTAGAAATAAAATGGATATAATGGATATAATAAATTTGGAGAAATATCTGATACCTTCGAAGATGTCCATTTTTCATAAAATAATAATAAATAAAACTTCTGTTAAGGCTTATAAAACGAGGGATATCATGTTGATGTGATACCCCTCAGTGTAGTCCACGTGCTGGTAGATATCAGAAATATTACGCTGATTTGAGAACAAAAGGCGAAATGTCAACGTAACTTTACTTTCATCACTTTTTGCTTTGTGTAACATCTCAGATCTCCGCCTCATTCCCTCTGTCACGGTCAGCCACCTTCCCTTTGTCGTGGCACTGTTTGGATGTGGTCCACAAACAAGGAGGTTTTGATACTTTGTCAGTTTTATTGCATTTGTTTCTTTGCAAAATGAACTTGAAATTGATTTATAGGGTTGTACCTGTTTCTCAGATGCTGCAACACTTCGTGCTAGTATATAGTGAGGGAGGAGATTGACTGGAAGAGGACATGCGTCACTGATGTTAAATGCTGCTGGCTCGTCATCCCAGCACTTAAATAGTAATTAATACCTTTTTAAGCTCTCAAAGAAGAAAAGGTCCGGGTTAGCGCCTCATTTTACACTGACTGGTCAGTAATCAACCACAGGTTCTCGCCAGCTCTGGCTCTGACTGGCACTGATGTGAACATCGGGTGATAATTTGCAAATCCATCCATCCACATCCTTCCGCTTATTCCTGTTAAGCGTCGGGCCTCCCCATCGGCTTTCGGGCAGGAGCCAAATTATTTCAGGGCCAACACATAGAGACAGACAACCATTCACACTGACAGTCACACCTACAGTCAATTTAGAGTATCAATCAGCCTCGTCCTCTCTTGATGTCTTTGGACTGTGGGAGGAAGCTGGAGTACCAGAGAGAACCCACACAGGAACAGGGAGAACATGGAGACTCACACAGAAAGATCCTGTGATGGAACTTTCTTACTGTGAGGTGGCAGTGCTGACCACTGCACCACCGTGCCGCCTATGATTTGCAGGTAACTCATGCAAATATTTGTCATCCCAGGACACAAATTCAACCCGTCTGCAAAAAAACCCCATCCATCTATTTTCTTATCCTGCTGAGGGTGGGGGTTCGGAAACTTTGCCTCCTCTCACCCGCAGCAGCAACGTTGCTCCAGTGCTCTGGCTAACGCTTTTGTCAGCATCAGAAGAGATACACTTAGATGTGTAAGTCAGTTCTTAAACAGGTCACTTAGTAAGTGATGAACTGGGTGAAATAATCGCGTTTTAATGGTTGCGTTCTGCTCTGTTCAGCACTGTCTCTGTGACGAGGGGACGCATCGAGTCCCTGCACGCCGAGTTTGTCAAGGTATGTGTCACCCAGGTATTAATAAGGTTTAGTTCTTACAACTAGCAAACGTACTGTTTGTGTCAGTGAATGAGATGCACAAAAAAGCAGAAATAACAGCAGAAACAAAAAGCTTGAAAAAAACTGCATGTATGCATGGAAAAGGATGTTAGACTTGGAATATTATAGGGGGTTATACTGTATTATAGGATTATTTCATGTTTCATTATTAGACCTCTGCATTACATTTTCATTTTAATTAGTATGAGGGAAGGTGGCACGGTGGTGCAGTGGTCAGCACTGTCACCTCACAACAAGAAGGTTCCAGGTTCGAGTCCAGGCTCCATCACAGGATCTTTCTGTGTGGACTCTCCATGTTCTCCCTGTTCCTGTGTGGGTTCTCTCTGGTACTCCAGCTTCCTCCCACAGTCCAAAGACATCAAGAGAGGACGAGGCTGATTGATACTCTAAATTGACCGTAGGTGTGACTGTGAGTGTGAATGGTTGTCTGTCTCTATGTGTTGGTCCTGTGATGGACTGGTGAACTCTGCCTCTCACCAGAAAGCTGCTGGGATAGGCTTCTTAACAGGATAAGCAGTTGAAGATAGATAGATGGATGGATGGATGGATGGATGGATGGTATCAGGGAGATTTTAGCATCGACAGCCGAGAGAGTATTGGTCCTGTACTTCACTCGAATCAAGGCTGCAACGGTTCTATCTCGAGTTCTATAAAGTATGTAAAGTTTAAGACATGCTCATCATAATCACCAATGAAGACATACTGTCGTTCCAAAGAATCTTGATTTTCGGACATAAAAAAGGATTAAATTCTTACGTTGAAGAATCTAGAACAGGTTGATGTTCGATATTTTTCCTTGAAAAACACACAGACAAGCAAAAACGTTACGACAACAATTCATTGACAATGAAAATAATTGGTGAGGCATTGCCTTTTATGAAGCAACCAATTCTTTGCTGCAGCTTTGCATTGAATATTACAAATGTAAGGGCTCAAATTTGTGATCGTACCATTTTTATACCAGACAGAATAAGAGAGGGAGCCCCTGTGATGGAAATGAGGCTGTTCGTTTTTTCTGTGTTCAGTATGTTAAACAAGGAGGCAGACAATCAAAGTTGCTATGAAAGAACGAAATTTATTTTATTTATGTACTTGACACATGAAAACATAACAATTGAATATAAAATACAAAATAAAGCCACATTTGAAATAGGCAGTTTAAATTAATAGAATATGTTTAGACTGTAAAAACAGGGTCTTACAGATAATACCTCTGTAGCTTTTTAGATGACATGAAAATAAATACTTACAAATTTGTGTACTCAACATGTAACGCATCAAAACCTCTGTCCACATGTTAGTGGATCATAAAGATGCTCAGTTAATTCAAGTGCAAAATAGCGAAATGTAAAATGTCCCAGAGGTGAAGTCACGTCTTCATTCTGCTCACAAGTAAAACCAGGTGTTTGATCTTTGTCGGCTCAGAGATTCATCAGCTCTGCTGTGACGCGGTTGATGCCGCTGATGTCTGCCTGATCATTTGGACTGGTCCAGTGCTTCCAGCCAGTCCAGCACAGTGTCCAGTTCAGCCACAGCCTTCTGCGCAGCCTGATTGATTTGCAGCTGTTTGGAGAGATACAACACGGAGAGATTTAATTATCTGAAATTATGCGCCAACTTCAATAGATTTCTTTAACAGTGTTTGGTGTATGTAAGCTTTCGTGTGTCACATGGTTGCTGAGTTCAAACTCAGGTATTGTATGGTACAAGTAGGCAGTGTTTTATTGATACTTAGGAGGTAAATTCCTTTAGATTCTCTTGAACTTCTTCAAATTTTACTTAAGGAGTCGCGTGCGTCATGTTTCTGTAAATACGCACTGATCTCCAGAATAGGTCAGAATACCTTTTGTCTATTTTTTTGCCTTTAAGATGAAACATTAAGGACTAAATGTTAATGTTTATTTAGGAAAATAACTTGGACTCTGGACCTCACAGTCAGAGTTTTGACCAAATGAGTGAATTTCCAGGGTTCAGACAACAGTGCTCACTGGAGGGGTGACACATACCTTGACAAACTCGGCGTGCAGGGACTCGATGGTGCTCTGCGTCCCCTCGTCACAGAGACAGTGCTGAACAGAGCAGAACGCAACCATTAAAACACAATTATTTCACCCAGTTCATCACTTACTAAGTGACCTGTTTAAGAACTGACTTACACATCTAAGTGTATCTCTTCTGATGCTGACAAAAGCGTTAGCCAGAGCACTGGAGCAACGTTGCTGCTGCGGGTGAGAGGAGGCAAAGTTTCCGAACACACTGTCGACGTAGAACCCAAGAAGAAGACGCAGGAAACAGCACGTCTGTCCTTCCTGTAAAAAGGAAAGATGTCACGTTATTGCCAGCTCTGCTACAAATGTGCATAATGGCACCAGGTACGCGAACACAATCGCTCACCTGAATATCTTTTATCTGGGATCTTTCCAGAAGTTTCACTCCTATTTCGCTGTCTCCTGCAATCTGTGAAGTAATAACAGACAAAACACAAATTTTAGAAACTCTCTCACGTTGAAATATTTACAACCACTAGAAGGTGTTGGGAACAGATTTAAGGTGAGAGAGTGTGTGTGTGTGTGTGTGTGTGTCTGTGTGTGTGTACCCAACTCACCGCATCTGATCTGATTTCAGTGTAGTACGAGCGCAGTTCATTTGTGTGGACGTTGACAGAGCAGCTGTCCAGCGACAGAGCTCGACTTTCCACAAGTTCACTCAGACAGCTGAGCAGCAGCAGGCAGAGAGAGCAGCTGAGCAGCATCTTCATCATCATCATCATCATCATCATCACTATTATCTGGAGGGAAACCTAAGAGACAGATTATGTCAAATGAAATCTTCAATCAGTAACTGTTCATGCAAGATCATTTGTAAAAAAAACAACAACAACAAAAAAAACGATGAAGCAGACTGAGAGATATCCTACATTTTATGCTTTTGCGTTAAAGCACCACAAATACTTTGCATTTCCCATCATGCAATTCCTCATAAAACTAACATCTAGTATGCAACGCATGTTAATGCAACGCAGGTTAATGTTCAGGTCTGTAGCCACGGTCACAGATCCCAGTCAGATTAATCCAGGACCCAAAAATGAGATTATATATAGTTATTTTATAGGTGGTGCAATGCTACAAAGAACAGCCTATGTAATAGTAATATTCCCAAATTATCACCAAATTAAAAAAAAAATACTGTATTCATTCAAAGTATCTTCAAATCTTATATAAAATGGCATGGTGTGTAGTTTGGTCCTTCAGATATGGATGCCACCCTCCACCATCACTGCCGTGTTGAGACTCACCTGCTTTGCTCCGAGTCAGGGAAGGATGTGTCTTTGCGTCTCCATGCTGTCGCCTCTTATAGTGAACCGAGGGGGATTTTAGCAGGTATTGCAGCGCTTGCACACACAGACACAGACAGGTAGCTACACAAGTACACATGCATTTCTTCAACTGGAGGAGGAAGTATGTTGCAATTAAAGGAATTATGTTGAATACCTGATTTGATGACAGTGAAAAGAAAAGATCGAAGATTTCCTCCTTCGTGACATCACAGACAAACATCGAGAGCAACACCTTCACTGTCAGGGTTTCCAGGTCTGGGTCATCTGTCACAGAGCTGTCACTCCTCTGCAACCCACTTTTTCAAAAGCACAACCAGAGGTTTCAGGGGTTTGCTGCAGGGTTTTATTTTGTATCAAATTTATTTGTAGTTGAAGTGAATGCTAAAAGTAATCCAGCTTAATTTTTTTTGATTTTTTTTTTTTTTTTTTTTTTTTTTTTTTAAAGGAACACTCTCACTGGCAGGAAGTTCACTCCTGTCAAACAAGTCCTGATCGGAAACACCAACCGGACTAGCTCATGCGCTTGTCAAGCTGGGTTAATTTTTTTCATGACTGTGGAAAAAATTCAGTCACCCTGCAAAGAATAGTAAGCAGGGAACTCCAGTTTCAACAGGAATATCCTGTGTGAGGTCAAAGACATAGCAGTTGTAGTTACATGACACTTAAAAGGGAAGTGTGAAAAATTCCCTTTCCCTTTCCTACCTGCTGTACAGACACTGACGTTCCACACACTGGAATGCTCACTGCTGGTTTCCTACCACTAGATGGCATCCACGCATGTTCAACTCCACAACTTTTTGACTTGTGCTCTCAGATGGTTCAGACCAAAGATGATTGAACAGGTTTGTATTGAATTATAACTATTATTATTATTATTATTATTATTATTATTGTCGTACTCATCAGTTTTTTCCCCATTTTGTCCTTTTTTAAAATATGGGTATTATTATTATTATTGTGTGTGTGTGTGTGTGTGTGTGTGTGTGTGTGTGTGTGTGTGTGTGTGTGTGTGTGTGTGTGTGTGTGCGTGTGTGCTGGGAATTATGCTTAGATGGCTAACATGAAAAGAAATTGAATACGTTTTGCTACAAAGAATAAAGTTGCTTGTGTTCATATGATAGATTTGAATTTTTAATACAACTAATTTTTTGCAAGTAACCTGTATAGTTTAAGATTGTGCTCTGATTGATGCATTATTTCAACATTAACAGAGTTAATCGGGTAGTAATTGCTAATTTTGCTCTAAGCCAGGAATTCCATGTCACCTGGATTTTCAGTCCTTGTAACTTCATCCAAACAAGCCTTTCCAGCATATTAATACATCTCCACTTGTCACATTATGTCAAAGGAATATTTCTTTCTGACTCTATTTACTAAATTCCCAAACAAATGATAGAAACAAAATAATGTTTTACATCATCATATTCATCCATTTTCTCCTGCTTATTCTGTTACGGATCACAGTGGGTACAACTAGCAAACATTCCATAATAAAAAGAAAAATGAAAATTAAAAGACTAGCAGGGAATTTAATTTGGAAAGCATGAGCTTCTTTTTCATTTTTCATTCTTTTTCAACACAAAAAGTCCTAATAATCACTGTCTGAGTTGGTGTCTAACAATTAATTTTATATTGGTGAATGTGACAAACTAGCTTCATTCATATAGCGCCCACAAAGGGGCTTTACACACACACACACACACACACACACACACACACACACACACACACACACACACACATTAAGGGGTTCAGACGTCAGAGTTACACCGCCCCCGCCTCAGAAGCCACAATATTTCATTGAGGCCGACAGTTGCATTCATGAAACATTGGTGCGTCCTTGACGTGGTCATTGTTGCTCTTTGATCCGGTCTTGTCCTCACTCGCTAAGGATGAGCCATGATGATGATACTGGGTCATAGCCAGGCCTATGAGAGTATCCTAGCTCCAGATGAAGACAGTTATTTGCCGTCTGAGAGATCCTGATTTATTTTTGCGTTGGTAGACTTTTCAGTCTTGGTTGACCTTTAACCTTTCGCTCTGTTATTGAGCTACTGTACATTACTGGTATAGTTTGACTGACTGATTGATTACAGCAAATGAAAATGCATATTCAGAATAATTATCCTTCGACTTCACCAAATACATATGAAACAGAACAAGATAAGGTACTAGGAATATACCGCGAGCATTCAGTAGGATGATTTAGGAGTAGCTTCTTCTCTGCCTCTTGCGTAAGCGAGGAATCCATCCCTAATCAGTGTAAGGTTTGCTGCTACTTGATGCAAAATCAGCAGAGCTTCGTCCAGTTGGACAACTCAGAACAGTTTGTATCTAAAAAAAAAAGATTCGGGTACATAGATATTTGCGCTCCATGTTGTTGATAATCTTTTGAAGAATAATACACAGTTTGATGTATAAAAACTCTCCTCCACTCCGACAGGGAGGAGAGGTGTGGAGTTAATCGATCCAGCTAACCGAGAGGTTTTGTGAGGACTGTAGCTTCTCATTGAAAGTAAAAAATTCAGTCATTATCTGCTCACCCTCATGCTGATGGAAGGTCGGGTGAAGTTTATACATATGGTTCGAAACAAATCAGGCTTGAGTACAGTATGGAGGCATTCTATGGTTTTATTAGCATCATTATTACTCTGTCACATTTCAGCATCGGTCACCATCCACTTCAATCGTTTGAGAGATTATTTCTAAACATTTTCCCGTGAAAATGCAGTCGCGGGTTTCCCTCGGCGTGAAGGCGAGATTGTTGAATTTCCTTCTACTGATAGAACGTCATGATTAAAAGATTTTTTTATGGAGCTCCAACAACAAATGTAAAAGCTTTCCCACAACTTTTCACTTCCTTATAATGTGAGGGCGGTGACATAATTAGAATTAGAATGCTCTAATTTGCTTCCCTTTTTTTGTAGGATGAGGTTCTCTCATGAGGTAACCTGCCTCAGTTGATGGACAGTTTAACCCTGTGGGTAATGAAAGAAGCAATGAGGCATCTGAGGGTAATGTTAGCATAACCTGCTGCTTTTGAAGAGCTCGGGGTCCGAAGCTGTTGAAGAACATTATTTTCAGACACTGTGAGAAAAGAAAACCCATTTCCACCTTCCTGTTGGTAAAAGGTCCTTCTCTATGAAAAGACCTTGAAACCCGAACCCTTGCGGATAGAGAATTCTGCTAATGTAAATGAAATAGAAGGTGAAAATTCTGCAGACCACTGCAAATAAAGGAGCCTTTCTTTAGGACATCAGTGTCAACAGAGTCCACAGAGTTTGTGCAGGTCTCCTCTTAATGGTTTATAGATGTTGTTTTGGTCTGTGGGCTGTTAATAGGCTCCAGGTTATAAGCAGCCTTGATAATAAAGCCTCTAAGTTGACGAGGTCGGAGTCGGATCAGCGCAGAACCCAAATTTTGCTGGAGAGACGGCAAAAGTTTTTGTAAATTTTTTCAAATGTATTTATTTTTTAAGTTGTTCTTTCTTTTCTCAAGCTTTTCATCTGATTGAGGACCACACAGATCATGAAAAACACCGAGTCGAAATACACGTGCGCAAAAACGTGCACTACGTCCTGTCTTATGAGTTCTTGGCTGAGGTTTGTGAAGATTAAAATTAGAATGAAATGAACATGAAACATGATCAAATGATCAAAAGGGAAAAGTTTTATTTTCTATTATTTGTACAAAGCTTCTTTATACAGGGGAATAATATACAGGAGAATAGGAATGAGAAGAATAAGATGACATTTTTACAAGGAGCACCTTGAAAATCAAAGCAACATTCTGGACAGTTTCATCTACTTGGTATTCAATGTTTAAACTGGTTCTTCTTCGCGTGTTCTCGGTGGTCGCAGCTCTGCTGTGGTCACATCTGTCAACATTTTACTTACCCACGTCTGCCGATGTGCCTGCATTTTCAGGCCGTACTCCATTTTCTTTTTCTGCATTTTGTTTTTTATAAAGACAAAATTATCGATAAGTTGCAACTCCTACAAAAACTCTAAATGTCTGTATAATCACTCTTCATAGATTTGTAGTTCTGATTCTGCAGAATCTGATAACAGTGAAACTTATCCTAAAAGTCAAAATCTTAAACTTAAAAAAAAGCTTTTGACAGTTTCATTCAGTAACCCAGCTATGCAGTTGTACAGCACGTGCACGTTGATAGACAGATGAGCGCGCGCACGTGCGTGTGTGCGCGCTTGCACGTGCATATCCCTAGGTCTTCAGATGTTCTTCTCCTAAATGACAATAGAGTGGAGATGTCTGAAGCACATGATGACATCCAGAGGGATGGGGGGGCTCAGATGGTTCCCGTCCAAACGCAGATACCTGGATCAAAAGAGGAATTAGGTCACCTGACATTTACCTGCAAGTAAATCTGCTTAGTTCCTTTCCCTACTTTTAGTTTCTTCCTTTTTACTTCCTGCCACAGGGTGCCACTATGCCAAGATTTTGAAACATGTGACATACCTTAGTCTGGGCAGCTGACTGTGATCGCTCATATCGGCCTGCAGGCTGTACGGGCAGATCAGGGTGCCGTTGATGCCTGTAAGGAAAAAACAAACGCTATTTTCCTTCAAATATCTTTTAAGGAAATCAGTTTTGCTTCGAAAACTGAGAAAAGATGTAATAAAAAGTCAAACCAGTTACACAAATAAATTGTGTCGTGTTGCCTGTGGTTAAACTTAATCACAGACTCAACACGTGGAAACTTGTCATCACAATTTTGGACACACCTTTGCAAATTATTTCTGAACATTGCGAAAGCATGGCATATAATCTGAACAATGAGATTATCTCACTTTGGGCCTTGATAAACCTTGGAGTCTTTGTTCCCCACCATCATTCTGAGTACGAGAGCATGTCAGACGCCTATTGAAGGTCAAAGCTGCTCATATCATGATTTGGACATTGGGGGGCAGAAGAAGTCAGAGGAACATTCTCACAGCTAAGCTAACTCTTACACACACATTCATTTGCCAGTGTCATAGGTACACATTAATAAAACTAATGCAGCTCAATGGTAACGTCAATTAGAATGTTTATTGAATCAAATTGAGGTGATTTATTTTAACATTCATTAGCGGTGCTGTCGGACTGGGCAGAGAAATACATGCGGCACTGTCATTTATACAAATTAGAGTTGAAAAGTCTAATTAACATGATCAGAAATATCAATAAATATTATCATCTACACCGACTATTCAGAAAAATATTTGAAGTTGTATTCAGAAACTATTTGAAGAATCCGTCTTCCCTGTCAGGAGGCAGCAGGATGGTTTCCTCATGGTCAGATGTTCTCAGTTCAGACCCTGGTGGTTCCAGATCCTTTCTGTTCTACTTGTGGTACTGATCTACTCTGGTCTCTTACGCTTGATTTCCTCCCACTGAAAAAACATGTACTTTAGTCTACAGAACTATTTCCCTTCTTGTCATAGGATCCTTGAGCGATGAGACATGTGGCCCCCCTGAGTGTTTACCCCCAGGTTCTACGATACTTTACCCCTGCCCTCAATCATCCCTCCATTCAGAACCCTCATCTTATCCTCTCCAGAACTTTTGGCAACATCAGTAAAGTTATGTTATCAGAATCGATTGTTGTGGCCTTCGTAAGTGAACTGCATTGTTGATCCTGCAGGTCCTGCATTGTGGTTCTTAAAACTCTTTTGTTCAACAGGGGTGTTACAGCGATACATCATCCAAGAACAGCAATTTTAATTTTAATGACCAGCAGTTAGGTTTCATGATCTTACAAAGATATTTTCCCCCTATAAAATTTCAACTTATGAGAGACCGACATTCACAAAACTGTCCAAAACATCTGTTTACAAACTCTCAAACGCATCATCCAGAATAGTCCCAGTTTATCCAGTTGTTTGCTCAACGCTTCATGCTTTGATTTGCCAGATAAAGACACCTCAGTTGTGAGTACTTGAAAGTCAGATTCCACTTTTGGGTGAAATATCACTTTTAAACGGGTGATAATTGACCATAGAACACTTTTTTTCAGCTACAAGAAGCCAAAAACAAATCTACGTGAACCTGCATCACTGGCTCATCTTGAACTTATTTTGGTTTACTGATTAGTAATTAGTGGTTAGAAGGATGGATACAGAAAAGTTACATTATTGTATCACATGGAGAAAATTGTTTAATGAGGTTTACAGGAAAGTAAGTCAGCAGAATAGTTAAAAACAATTCCAGGTGTAAAAACATTTCCTTGTGGTGAACAAATATCTGTTACAAATTAAATTGTGATTAGATTATTAGACGAGTCTTGTCAGGAATAGTCGGATGGAGAGAGAGAGAGAGAGAGAGAGAGAAAAGGAGAGAGAGAGAGAGAGAGAGAGAGCAACGTTCTGAGTAACTCACTCTCGATGCTGTTGTGGTTGAGGTGCAGGTGTTCCAGGTGACCGTTGAAGAGCGGGACAGAGGAGAGCTGGTTGTGGGCCAGTTGCAGGTCCAGCAGGGTGGATATGTTGAAGACGGCCTTTGGGACTCCTTTATCACTCAGCTGGTTGTAGTTTAGCCTCACAAACGCCAGGTGAGAGAAGCCGTCAAAGTAATCTCTGAGCACGATCAAAGAGCAAACCTGCTGTGATATTTTATATCAAACCAGTATTTAATACAGTGTGTGTGTGTGTGTGTGTGTGTGTGTGTGTGTGTGTGTGTGTGTGTGTGTGTGTGTGTGTGTGTGTGCGTGAGTGTGTGAGAACTTGCTTCGGGATGTCATCTATACGGTTTCTGTCAAGGAAAAGCTGTATGAGGCTGGGTGGTATCCCATCAGGCATCTTCTTCAACACGTTGTGAGCCAGATTGAGCTGCATCAGGCTCACCAGGCCCTTCAGGATGCTCTGTCCAAAGTCGCTGTCACTCAGCTAAGAGGGAAGAACACACTCATGTTTCTTCCAGAAATGCTTGAAACATGGTCGACAAACTAAAAAGCAAGGTTCACCTGGTTGTGGTACAGGTCGAGCAGAGTCAGATTCCCCATCTTATTGAAGGCACCGGTAGGAATCTTGGAGATACGGTTCCTACTGAGACGCAGCTGCTCCAGACTTGCTGGGAGCCCTGAAGGAACCTCTTTGAGCTGGTTCCGCTGAGCGTAGAGGTACAACAGAGCTGGTATCTTCTCAAAAACCTGCACAACACACACATTTATACATCTGAGATGCTTTTACATCATCTTTGAATCATGAATATCACTCGAGGAAACTCTCTGACCTGTTTGTCTATTCGATGGATGCGATTATTCGCCAAGTTGATCCAGCGCACCTCAGTGGCATTATGGAACGGTTCTGCTGTCACTTCTGAGATGTAGTTGTTCTGCAGGTACAAGTAATGCGTTCTGGATGGGATGAGAGGGATCACACGGATGTTCCGGTTCTCACAGTTGAGAGCATTGGGATAGGTTGGGGAGCATGTACACTCTCGGGGGCAGTCGGGATAGACGGAAGGTGGCCCGACGATAAGTGGGGGGATGTCGGTGGGCTCCTTGGGCTCAGGCTCTGCTGGTACAGCAGGCTCGGGGACAGAAGGCCTCCTGGTGGTGGTTGGGCGCCTGGTGGGCTTCCTTGGCCGAGTTCTCTGGGTGAACACTGCCCCGACGAGGAGAAACAGCGCCAATACAGAGAAGAGTCCTGCGCCGACCTTCATGGTCCTGAGCATGACCAGAGGTTAATGTTATTGTATGTGGTAGGTTTAAAAACTATGCAGTGATGATGTAATGAACACAACAGTATTTGACATTGGACGTGGCAGAAGGTGGAGCAGAGGAAACAACAGTAACACAAATACAAAATATGAAAAAGGGTGAACAAACAAACAAATCAGAATAGAAACAACAGGCCTCATTTGTGAAATCTTCACTAATCTGCTTTTACGCAATTCGGGATTTTTTTTAAGCCCTCAATTTGAATTTACAGGCAGGAAGCAATGCCTGATGGATATTTTTAACTCCTTTTTTTTTTTAACTGTCAATCATCTAAGCTACAAATATTTTCATGTTGCAAAAGAGCTCCCTGGGGCAGGGAGTTACATATAGCCACCAGGCCCTGCTTCTAGTCTGTACGACTAAACTGAAGGTTGAAAGAACCCTTTGGAAAAAAAGTCATGTTTCAGAACAAATTTGAGTATAAAACATTCGGTGTAACTGGCACAATGCTCTTATCAAGCATCGGGGTCGTAAGAGGATTCTGCTCCATTTCCCTCTCACCTTCTTCTCTCTCTCTCCCATCATTCGTGGGGAGGGACATGAGATGGGGATCCATGAATGATGCACAACAATTGTATAGTTACGATGTTGACAATGATCTCTATGATGATCATAATATAAACTAGTGACGCATGAATACATCAGCAAATTACTGGTATCATACACTGTCACACATGCTGGCAAATATTGGTGTCAGTCACACGGCTGATATTTATACTGGCTCAGATATCATCTAATAATGATCATCGAAGAATATATGTATATAGGTACATACAGTATATATACATACATATATACGATTTATGCTCCTTTTATAATTTTCTTGGACATAAAGAAATGTAAAGCTACTTTTTCAAATCTTGAATGTTTACATATGCTATGCAGATAATATGAACATCTGTAATTCTCAGCTTTCAGTTATGAAAATATGAACATATCTTTAAAAAAATCCAAGACTGTCCATAACTTTTATTTCAAATTGTACTTTTTATGACGTGTAAGAAATACCAACTAATGGTTTTTTTGAGGTTTTTTTTTTTTTGGTCGTTGTTTTTTTACAGTGTTGATGACGATAGTGACAGGAGGTGCGGATGATGATGGTGACAGGAAGTTATCACAGCTGGGTGATTAAGTATGGACATGGAGGGGGAAGAGAGACAGAGGCTGTCCCACTATGGTTGTGCTGGTTAGCTGATAGCATCAGCTGATCCCACTGTTTAATGTCTGTGGGGCAGCGTTCCTTTGGGACCTCCCGGCCTGTGTTAACGCTCCAGTGCAAACAAAGCCTGTTCTAGTGATTAAGAGGCATTTAGAGGCTCATTTCAGTACAAGTACATTGCATTTGGGGTTTGATTGTTTCTGTTTCTACTGAAGCACAAAGACTCCTTTAGATAATGTTTTCAATCAGTCATGAGAGCAAACATACTGTGAGCTCTATCTGGAACTGAAGTCTGCTGGTGCTGCTTCATAAGTGGCAATGTTGTTGCTACAGGAAATTAGTGCTTAAGAGAGAGAGGAAGAGAGAGGTTTGGGGATAAAAGCTCTGTTGTCAGCGCTGATCCGGTGGGAGAGTTTGGATTCACCAGAATTTCTGACCCAGGAGAGACCCACTGGGAGCTGCATTAATTGAGACACAAACAAATTTGTATGTCTAAACTTTGCAAGAAGTATTGCCATCTTTAGTACATATTCACTTAAGCTTGCATACATTTAATCATGTAGAAACAGCTATCAATCAAATATGTTTTCAGTGTCCATTTGTGCTATAAAAGTGGTCTGAAATAGGTTTTTTTTGGAAGCATTACAATATTTTTGCATACACAAATCTATCTGAGACACACCCACAAGAGCAGGAGGGAGGTGATTCTACTTTATGTCTTTTTAAAATATGTGCAACAGATGTGTGCAGCCTAAAATGTTTGTGTGTGTGTGTGTGTGTGTGTGTGTGTTTGTTTTGTGTGAGCGTGAGAGAGATGCACACTTATATAACCACTAATGCAGATGTTTTATTTATTAATGATCACAAATGTTTGCAGGATGAATTCACTTTGGAAAGTTGAAGTAAGTAGTAAACAAGTAGCCGCACTTCACATTTGAATCATACTTCATCTGCATAAGCAAACACCTGTGAACATACATAAACTCTCTCAAACACACACACACACACACACACACACACACACACACACACACACACACACACACACACACACACACACACACACACACACACACAATGGTCACTTTGCCCCAGTTAGGAAATCCTCCAGCCTTTGATAAACATCATATATGAATCACAGGGCAAGAATGAGACTCAGAGCCAAAATTTGTTCTTCCTGGAAAAACAAATCTGAATGTGTCTGTGACGGTGTTCCCTGGCACTACCCTTCCTTTTCCCTCTCAGACATCCAGAGCCTCCCAGCCCCTCATCCAGAACCAGAACCAACCCGCTGTGCTGCTGTTGTCATGAGCAGCGGCCAACAGCTATTGGCTGACTCAGGGAGAGATGGCTGCCGCCATTGTTTGTGAACTGCCAAGAAAACCTGATGAGATCTGCACTATTTTACAGATATAAGCCACCATTCGGTCCATGTCTTAGCTACTAGCTTACATACAACATGTCTGATTCCATTCTTGAATTTGCTCTAAAATCAAAAACTATTCTTTCCAACATCCCATCAAATGTATGTTGCATGTCACATATTCCTGACGAAAATGTACAGTTTCTAACGACTAAGAAGTTACTATGAGTCTCTGTAGTTGTGTTGTGGTTGTTCTGAACTGCAGCCTTGTCAGTAGAACAAGACACACTGGCTGCAGTTTCAAAGGATTATTAAAATCATCAATCAAGATCAGGGAGGATATCCAGGTTATTGAAACATGTGTTTGAAAATAAGAAAACAAAACATTATCAGTTGTACAAAGCTCTTGGCCACCACACTCTCCCTGAAGATCAACTCTTTCCAATACATTCCCGTTTTTTTAACCCATCAGATAGCCAATCACTGTGCAAGTCCTCACTGTTATGTAAGATCAGGATCCATTGAAGAAACCTGAAGTTACGTCACGCACAACACGGCTCATAAACCTGACTCAGTCGTCTGTGACTGACTATCCGCAGGTATCATTCATTGCACGTGCAGCGTTGAATGAGATGATGTCATCCCAACAGCGTCCTCATGCAGCTACGTCAGGGCTCGTATCTATAAAGTATTGTAGTTGTGGAAAGTGGATTCTATCTATGTCCTAATTGGTTAATGTTTCTGCACTGGCAACATCTGGAACTTTAATATTTCTAGAAGTAGCTGCCCCCGTTTTCAAAACTGTTGTCATGTGGGTGTGGCAGTTCTGCAGTTGCAGTGCAAAATTGGGATCTACATCCATGATTGGTCCGGCTGGATGTGCAGGGATGGATTCAGAACCACAGACGAAACAAAAAGTTAGAAATCTAAAGTGAATTGTTAGTAGAAAAAATAAAGAAAATGTGCACAATCAGGCAGATGCAGATGCTGGTCAGTCCAGATGATCCACCAGCCCAACAGGGATCAGTCTTTGCACAGAAGAAGATCAAGCCTCATTCACTACAGCATGTGTGTGTGTGTGTGTGTGTGTGTGTGTGTGTGTGTGTGTGTGTGTGTGTATATGTACAATATATGTGTGAATTAGATGCATGCCTCAGATTCCTTCCCAGCTCAATTTAAGAATGACTTTGCTATATACTTGACATCCATCCAAGAATGTGACCTATAAATATTTGTGAGCACAAGACAGTTTAATTACAACGCCACTGCAGAGTGACTCAAATTTATAAAAACAAAAATGCCCAAAAAAAAAAATACTTAGTGATCCACATGATGAGCTGCAACCATGTAGACTCTCCTGCAGCGGCTGAAGTGAACAAAGTGCACAAAAGTAAGATTTCAAACGCTTCACCCTCGTATTTCAACTTGACTGCAGCAGCTCCCGTCTGTCTTTGATGAAGGAGGATGAAATCAAGGTGCAGGAGCAGCAGAGACCACAGCAGAGCCGAGGTTCCTGGCAGCTCCCTGCTCCACAGAGCACCACTTTGTATGGCACAGCGTTTCTATAGAAACACACCAGCGTGCCTCTGCTGTACCTATGCCAGGACTTCCTCTGAGTCCATAACACACACACAGCTTTATGTGCCTCTCGTGACCCCCCCTCCCTTTTTTTTTTAGATAAAATCTTCCTGCATTCTTATCTTGTTGATCATCTCCAAACAACAAATAAAAGTTCCTTACCTGCCTCTGGTACCTGCCCTCTTTTGTCAAGTCACAAGTTTTGTGTCTTTTCTTCTGTCTGCCTCTCTCACACTTTTCAAACCCCTCCCTCTCTCCCTTCCTCTGTTTCTCTCTGTCCCTACCCCTCCCCTCCCCTCCCCTCTCTCCCTCTCTTCATCACTCTCTCCCCCTCTCTCTCCCTCTCCCTCTCCCCTGGTAGGAGAGTCTGCCTGTTGGTTTTGTTCCCTGGCTCTTTTCCCTCCCAAGGTCACAGAGCTTCTTTCTTCTTCCTGGCTCGGCTCGGAGCCAGAGAGATTTAATCTTAATTCTCATGGGGAGACTGCTGACTCTTTAATGTGTCTCACTCTGTCGTAGCGTTATATGGCTGAGAAAACAAATTTGCATGTTTGCATAATTTTGCTGATGCAAAAAAAAAAAAAAAAAAACTCGTTGAGAAATACCGTGAACAGAGCATCTTTGTTAGGAAAGCCCAGTTGAAATTGCATCCGCCGCCCACACCGCTCTTGTTTAGATGACGGCACTCAAGATCTTGCCATGTGCTTTTCATTAGCAGCATCTCTCTGCTGACTCCGTGGCATTTTTTCTATGTCAGTTTAGATGTCCAGGAGAATTTGTTTCCCAATAAACTCAAAATTTCTGAATTCTGAGTTCCAGTCGAGGTATATGGACTGTTGTGGCGGCTCTTTCAGGAGGTGTGACTGCATGACACTGTGTGTGTGTGTGTGTGTGTGTGTGTGTGTGTGTGTGCTCTTATGTGTCACTGGGGGTTTGGAAGTGGACATGTGTTTTCTGCCCTGCATTCCTGCAGAGTGAGCTTGCAGCCGAAGCATAATGAGGAGAACATAAGTGCCTCCACTACTTTCTCCCAAACTTTTTTCTACTCGTGATTTGCAGCCCAGCCTCCTCTTCACTCAGTCATCAGGTCTGGGAGCTCAACTGGGCCAAACATCTGGCTTAGACTGGTCTCAACTATAGAAAAGCAGCAAATATGGGACAGAACAGTCAAATATTCAGAGAGAGAAGATGTGTAAAATTTTGGCGGGAGACGCTGTGACATTAAAGGCTCCCCTCCTCTGAGCGACTACAATGACCTATTTTCTTTCGCTGTCTGTACAGTTGACATCATTGGAAACAGTTGTTCATTAACAGCCATGTGTCATGATTTGGTACAATGGTTCCTCACGCTCATAACAAAAACATGAATGTATGGAACCACAGAAAATATGAAATGAAATACTTAAATCAGGGGTGATTCTTTAAATGAAGCCATCTGCCACTGGTCCTTCCTATCCTGCTACCGTTTGGCTCTTTGCTCAGGTTCACTGTGAAAGGCCTGGCTTAAAGCTGTAGGCTCTACAAAGGTGCCTGGCAAGTAATAATGCCAATAATAATGTGAGCCAAATGAATAAATAAATAAAAATTGCAAATCAAAAACCCAACAAGCACACACAATGTGAGCCAGCTTAATGAATTGGAAAAACAAGAATTACCTGTTCTACTCTTTCACTGAATAGACATTATTATAAGGACTTCATGCCGGTCATTTGCGTCACTGTCCCGACCGACACAAGATGGAAAGACAGCAGAGGAAGAGGATGGCAGGTTGCGTAAGAGTCTGAAATAAAACTTGGTCTCATACAGCAGAAAGTTGTGGATATTATTTTAAGGGTACGTTTGCACTAGAAACGGCCTAAACATGAGCTGGCCGGTGGAAAACGAGTCATCTTCATAAGGATGATGGCGTTTGCAGAGTTGTGCATGGCTACGACATCGTGTAGAGCCTCCTAAAAGTTCAGCCTGATGTGTCATATCATATTCATAGTTTTGGCCATTCACTGCCAACGCAAGAGCCTCCAGATTGAGATATCAGTCGTCATCCCAGGAATGTTAGCTCATATAGGAGGATAACTGTTTTGCATGTGAAAGCTGAATTCTAAAGCCTGTGGAATGCAACTTTTAAAGAGATAACGCAGGTGGATGCGGGTGCTGGGATGCTTCCGTTTGTCGGCTTCTACCTGTTGTTCCACAGGAGATGTTTATAGGGGCCCTACCTGGATTTTACTGCAGGAAATTTTCAGGCAGCAGGCGTCTTCATTGCTATTACATATACTGCAGCAGCTACTCTCCAAACAGATGGAGAGCGAGGCACGCTTATAGGCTCAGCCCCAAAATGTCTCGGTGTGTATAATAACCTGAACGCGGTCCAAGAACAGCCTGTTCTATCATCTACAGTGATTTGGGTGATTGAGCTGTTTGGTTGTTAAAGGAGATGTGCATGAACTACAAGCTCATGAGCTGGGAGCACATGCACACAGCCAAAAATGTTCCCAGAGGAAACGCAGCTAGAGGAATACTAATTCTTCCCAGCATGTACAGCTTTCTTATGTGTTGCACCGAAATCTGCTGCAACAAGAGATGATGCATCATTCCTCTAAGAACTGCGGGTTTCTTAAATCCATGCATGCCGCACCCACTTTCTAACGTCGAGCCAAAATCCATGGATCTGAACGCCCACCCGGGCAAATAAACCAGGCTTTTAACCTTTTAGTGTTCTCATTGTGTAAGCGTTTGGACATTATTACATCAATCCTGAATAAACTTTGTTAATCAGTTAAAACGACCCAGGATGTTTGAAAGAATATGACAGATGGATACGAAGGGTGAAAACAAACTGTATTTATTTATCTAACGGAGACAAAGTGCAGCGATTTGTCTCCATGTTCCTCTCTTAGCTCCACCATCTACGTCCTGCCGGAGAATAAACAGGGATGTTTCATAAAACGAGTCAGGTAGCTGGAGACCCCTTTTGTTTAGCTACGTCAAAGGGAAATAATGCTGTTATTATAATATTATTAAAATGGTGGCTGTGGCTGTGGATAACAGATATGGCGCACAGCACATTGTTGAGTGAGTCAGGAGACAGAAGCCAACAGGATGGTGGACATTTCCGAATCAAAGCAGCCTCATGCTTTAAATTAAACACTTTCCAACCCAGGGAGGCTTCAGCTCAAATGCTGTTTACGTACATCCTGAAGTCAGTTCAGAGTTTCCGAAAGGTCCGCATTGCTGCGTTGCTTATTCATCCTTTAAAAAGTTCCTTCGGGATGACTTAAAATGCTCTCAGCTCCAGTTGACTAGAATCAGATGATGGATGGTTGATTGAGCACAACTGATCTTGGCATTGTGTTCATGTCACAAATTTTAATGAAACTTTGTTCAGTGGGTCTTAGAAAACTGCATGGAATCTATTAGTTTCCCTGCCTTTCAGGAAAATAAACAAGCTTCTTGTGATTATTGCATAATACGGTTCAGAGAATTGCTCATTTCTTCCTCCACATATTATTTTGATATTTTTTCTTAATTTAATTAGTGCTTGACCACAGCAGTTTTACTTCTCAGTGAGTAAGGAAGTGACAGTAGACGCAGTGGTACAACTCATCTTGTACTCATCACACACACCCCTTTGTTCATTTTGCAGTTGCACTTGGAACCAACAGCTTGTTTTCACTCGGTAACAAGTTAAATATACACCTAATTTGTCTGGGCCTGAATGAATTAAAATGTTTAAGCCAATTAAGCATGCATCTTCTACTTCAGGAGGAACGTGAACGTTGCCAATTCATATTCTTCATAGGTTATGTCGTTTCCATGGGTACTGATTCTGAGAGAAATGAAGAAAGACATTAACAAAGACAGATTCTTTTACATGAAAAGGAAACGTAACGCTTTTCATCAGGCTGCTTTGTTCTCACTTCAGATGCAACAGCCGTTAAGTGCAAAACAAATAGTTAATAACCAATTTGTAGTAATACTAATAATTATAATCATAACTTCATCTGGATTCAAATTGCTTTAAAATAAAGAGCAGAAATTAAGGACATGTTAAAAAAAAGAGGCTAATACTTTGAATGCATATCGTATGACGGAAAATCAAAGGAAATTACAATTACATGTTAAGAGTAATAAAATGCATACAAATAAAAAAAAGAGGTCATTAAGAAAGTGCAGGGGAGAAGAAGTGGGAAGCTAAAGCGAAGAGATTCAGAGGTTGTGTTTTTAACTACAATTGTTCTCACTTCAGATCTGCAAAGAGCTTGGGGGGGCGGGGGGTCATATCATGTTATGAGGCTGCATGTGGTTTACTTTCTGGCTTCGTGACTCAGTTTAATGTGAGTCACCCCACCCCCCACCTCCCTTCATGTTTAGTCAGAGAGCTAATGAAAATGTCATGTGGGCGAAGTGAATGGGAAATTAAAGCTGCAATTCTTGCATCATCAACTGCTTAAACACATGGTGTGAACATCAGCGGTCCACTGGCCACCACGTCAGTGGTGTGTGTCGATTTACAGAGCAGCGAAGGAATCCCATCCTTAAGTTCTCACACTTGTAAAGCACCTGATGTGAAGAATAAAGGCTACATGGAATGTCTGTGTCCAATATGTGTGTTGCCTGTTTATGCGACCAAAACTGCGAGCCTGAAGATGAGGGGATTTTGTGTTCCCTGGCATGTCGGTAGTAAAGCTGTGGCCATCGCTATCTCTGGAATTTTGGTCACAAATTAATCGCTGTCGTAGAGACACAGGATCGTTCCCTCTGTCACAAACAAGACTGCAAATATCAGCAGAGTAGTAAAGGAGAGACACATTGGAATGTTTAATTTGTGGCTCAGTTGGATTTTTTCTGTTAAGATGAAAGGAACAAAAAATGGATCCATGTACAAATAAAAATAGATATGAACTAACAGAAAACTTAAGGACAATTAACAGGCAGCTACAACTTCAAATTCATACCTGATGAGCTCCGAATGGAGGTTGGTATTTTTGGTGTTAACACATATTTCATCCAGTTAGTTTTGGGGTGTTGCATTTTAATGATATCACTAATGAATGCGGCCTCCGTCCTCCTTCTCTTGACGTCGACCTAAACATAAACTGAACACAAAAAAAATGACCACAACATCGTATGTGACACCGTTTTATGTGGTACAGATGCACAAAAACGGTTCAAATATCCTGCCAACGCCACGGAAAAAAGTGGCAGGAGAACCCATTGAGGTTCCTTTTGGTTTTGGAGACATGGATTATTTTTCAAGGGTTCATTTTGATGTAAAATCACCTTTTTAGGTTGGACCGGCTCAGACCAAACTGAATGAGAGGATGTGGATCAAACAAGGTAGCGTGCTACGAGTCCTCAGTCTTCAGAAGCACAGCATGTGTCCCTCTAATATGACCCATAGACATGATTCATTCTGAAACTGTTCCTAGTTATTATCGAATATCGATGTTTTATAAAGTCTTTATATGTTTAAAGTCTAGTATAACAAGTCAGGACAACATAATTACTTCTTAAATGCTCTAAAAAGTGTATTTTTTTTGGGAACGTTTTTGATAAAAAGAAAAGCAGGCAATATGCACAGTAACACAAGTTAAAATAGAAATTAGATTTACAGAAATTTTGTTCGTGCTGGGTAAACACCACTGACCTCAGAGAAGCGGTCAAATCAGCTGATTTGAATCAAGCTTACTCAATCATCAATCATCAACCAGTCCAAAAAAAACGCTAATACGCATAAATCTGATGCATGCTCAGGCGGTCAGTGTGTGTGACACATTTGTAGATATTTTGTATGTAGAAGCTCTGCCAACTTCCGACTTATAAGATACAGATGTAGAGCTGCTTACATGACTCTGAGACGCTCAAGCTAACATTAGCCTTTTAGCTAACTTGGCACATATTGTTGGCAAGTGTAATCTAAATTCAGCAAAAGCAAAGATGTTCAACATCTGTCAACATCTGCTGTACACAATCACTTGCATTCCAAGCATCCCGCCCTTGGTGTGCACCCAACTCCCTAAAAGGGTTCACGTCACAGCTGTGTCCTGTCCCCAGGAGCCACTTAAAAGTTTAAATTTACAATTTACTAGTTTGTGTAGATTGGGAGCTCCGTGTTTGTTTTACAATTACATTTATTGCCGCTTTATGATCATCACGCACCAGTGTTATAATAGCTCACATTTACTGTGATTATTTATTAACAATTTAATATCCTCAAATTAGGAGCATAATAAAAAAGATGGATATGCCTAATTACACTTCTTTTATTTGTGTGTGTGTGTGTGTGTGTGTGTGTGTGTGTGTGTGTGTAATGATAGGACCGGAGGCTTTAGCCCTGCTTGTAAACAGGCCTGTAAATGAAACGAACAGTTCCTCAGTCATAAAGCCAAAACCACAAGTACCATAAATGTCTGCCATGAATTTGAAGATGATTTCAGCACAAACAACAAACACTTTCCACACAGCCGGGAGGTCTGACCCTCTCTGTATATTATTGTCCTGAGTCAATTCCACCAGTAGTCCAACCAATTCACATCTAAATCCTCACCGCCGACCTCAGAATAGCAGCGGAAAATAAACGGATGCTTGCAGGTCGGTAACCTAACATCTTAAAATCTGTCAGCGGTTCATGATTGTTACAGTACTGAAAATACTTTCCAAGCTACCTTATCTACTGTCACAAAGGTGCGGTAAACAAAATCTGAAAATATTTTCTGTTACCTGAGAAGGACTGTTAAATGTCCACTAAACCAGCTGGGACAGGTCATTGTCTTCGCTTGTTAACTCCCACCGTCTCTGGCACGTGCTGAAGTTTGTGTGGTGTTGGTTTTAAACCTTCATCATACGTGACCCCCCCCCCCCCAAAAAAAAGTAACTGCCGAAACAGATCTTTACTATGACATCAAGATAATGAAGGTATTCTGATGGAAATCTCATGCCAGTACCGTTCTTTAGAACCTAAATTAATTGAATTTTTCGACACTTGGAGCTGTAGAGCAACAACCTGTATACCCTCTAGTGGCATTTTATCGCTGGAAAATCTAAGAGCAACATTCATTTTATTAAGTAGCGCCTCTAAATCATTAAACCGGCTGTTAAATACTCCTATCTAGCAGACAGGTGATACAGTATCAGCTTTTCAATTTGAGCTTTTTCTACTAGCAACACCTGTCAGCTGTGCCTGGAATGGCTGAAAAGAGCAGCGAGAATGAAGCAAAACATTAAAGTAGTGGGTGAATGAAAATAATCTGGGTTTCTCACTGATATTCACATTCTTTAATTATTAATGTTAAAACACTGAACACTGCATCTGAAACAAAAGTGGTGAGGTACACAAACCCTGCTGAATCCAGCTTTTTTATTGTTTTGGTGTGTTTTTTGGGTTTTTGTTGTTGTTGTTGTTGCTGTTTCTTTCTCTCTCTCTTTTTTTTTTTAGAAAGAAATGGTGTACCAACTAAAGAACAATCATCTGGAAACATTAAAAGTGAAAATAGGGAACTGACAGCGGTAAGTAAATTTATATGAAAGAGTTTTGCGGTGTTTGATGCAGTTTATATCTAACCTGAGTATCGTGTGTGTGCTTGTGTGCGCGCGCACGTGCGTGTGGGTGAGGGTGTGTGTCGTGTGTGAAGGTTGTGTGCTCCACAGCTCACGTTGCTGCTATGACACCGCGGGAGGCTCCAGACTGTTTTGACTGGAGGTTTCTAAGGCAGAGTTTAGTTCAGAGGAGAGGAACGACCAGAGCTGTAATGATTTCCCCAGTCAGAGGTTTATTCAGTTTTAGAAAGCCCCGAGTAGATAATCCCCGTGACTGTGACTCTTAACTACAAATGACTGGAAGAAGTCTTTTATATGCAAAATGCTATTAAGACCGAACCCAGCGATAGAAACCAGGTCAGGATACACGTAAGGTCAGACCTAGTGGGGGACAAAGAGTTTGTTCGTGTGGGACGAAGTGGGACAAGTTACCAAAGCTGATAGATCTAGAAATGAGATATCGAGTCAGTCCAGTTTTAAAAATGCATTTTCAACGCAACATTCCGCAACCCCAACCCTTATTAAATACCATCAGCGCGAGGCTTAGGTTTCACAGTTCTCATGAGCTCATATGACAGCTTGCTTGCATTCTTCTTTTATTCCAAAAACTATTAAAAGTACAGCGCTTCTTTTAAACATATAATCTGGCAATAAAACTGAAAAGGCTGCTGACATCAGGTTCATGTCAACAGATGTTAAAACATGGTACAGTCCACTGCATGAGACAGACAACAGATAACCAATTTATATATTTGTTGTGCCTGGGAGGGCTGCACAGTGTAGTCAACGCTGCATCCCGGGAATCGTCTTTGGGCAGCAGAAATTCTGCTGCTGGAACATCTGTTTTTGAGCCTCTACTTTCCTGTGAGCCACACACTGCCTGTGTCACTTCACGTCATCTTCTCTTCTTTTGGAAATTAAAAAATAAGATGCAAAAAAACCAAAAAACTAAGAATGACCTAATGCTGGCTTCACCCTTGGATGTGTTGGTTCCCAGAATTTGTTTTAACTGCATCTCCTTTTTTGCAGTAGTTTCCAGTTTTCCATCCTATTCCATCGAAACCAGCGTTGCTTTGTGGATGCAGCCCTTTGCTTAACAATGACAGGTCAGCATGCTGCACGCTGGGGACTGGGGCTGTTGCTCAAACTATAAAACCTACCCTGCCCTACATGTGACTCACACTTTGACTGACAGCAACAGGATTTGGGGCAAAATGCACACACCTGTGATTTTGTGATGTCACTGATGTCTGTCAGGGTGTCAAAATTGACTTAAAGTCAGATTTAAAACAACAACAACAACAACTTAAACTTACATGCCTTTTTGAGACAAACTGAATTTGTGTAGTCTGATTCGGCCATTACTATCCAAAACAAAATATCCCAGCCCGTCAGCAACAGGAGGTGTTCATGTACTCCTTCTTGCAGGTCTTCACCTTTGTCTTGCACACTTGGTGTATTTCACTTCAAGAGACCTATTGTTCTTTCCCTGAGAATTATTCGTCTTCATCTGTGTTGTCTCATCATGCTCATGACGGTTACGTGCACTGATGCAGAAGCTCTGAGCTGCCTGAAAATTTTGTTCTGGTTTTACCATGGCTTTTTTTTTTTTTAATGTAACATTTCATTTCCCTCTACAGTATGTCAACCTGGAGTCCATCATTTTTGTTTACTATAATATACAGAGCATCCCCCTTGCAAGGTAATAGAAAAGGACTATACATGAGAAACATGGCAAAGATAACAACAGACCTAGCAATAGCACGTTAGCTCACTTGTAGCCTGTTAGCTTGTTCGTACCAAAATTAAATTCAGTCCTGGAGCTTCACAAACACATTGGCAATCAAAGGATAAAAAGTTTATCATACAGTTATGTACATATGTGGAAACGGGTGGTGAAGTTGAGGCAACCCAAAGGTCACAGCCTGCACCCACAATGACCGCCTGGGAATTGGCAGAGTAAATCACCCTGCAAAGAAGCCATTTTGCGCTGCAATTTAATTTTCATCTGAAATTACTTCCATCAAAAAAGAGACAACATTTCCTCAAGGTCTTTAATTTCAACAGATTTTCACCTGCTCTATTTTCAGTTCTTAAAGTAAATTGACAGCTTTTAGGAGTATTTTACTTGTTAGGAAATGTGCCATGGCTCCTCTTCAAAATACAGATATTGTTATTGCTAATAATCCTGCTCCTCATATTCCTGTTTTCTTCATTCCTGTGAAAGTCAGCAATGAGATCTGGTTTCAAAGTGCTAAAGTGAAGCAAATGACAAGAAATTGAGAGGAAAAAGCACAATACATGGTGAAACCTTAGGCCACCTTCCAACACCCCCAGAGCTTTCTTATTAACATGTTGTATCACTTTTTATATTCTCATTCATACAAAAATAATGGGCACAAATGAGCCATTTTGGTTTCATGTGACTTGGATGGCTGGACAACGCAGAGCCAAACCAAGCCAAAGCATATTGATTTTCTTCACTAAATCTTTGCAAGAAAGTGAATCTGGGTATTTTGACAAATGTTGAGCTGTAGCAGAGTGGCTGCTTGTATTGTGTTTGGCTTTTGGCAGCAACGTGGAGCCAGTAAATTTTTTCCTTCAGCTCGAGTCCTTCCATCGTGACGTCATGAACTGAAGAGAAGCTGGCAGGTCTTTACTGGACCGATCTCACACAGACTTTTATGGTTAATACTCGTCCCTCAAAAGAAGTCTGTGTGAATGATTCCTGCTTCTGGTAAAAGTTGGTCCAGACGTTTCATAACCCTGTTCAGACCATCACTCAGCGCTCAGCGCTTATACAGGACATGGTGTCACCTGGAAAATATGGTAGTGCTTCAAAAACAAAACACACACAGTCAATAAGAGCCTTAAATAGTCATTAATGGTGAGTCCAGTACTCACTGTTTTAGGAAGTGTATTGTTGCCCTCTTTACATTCATACATTTTCTACATTTAATGCCTTTGGCCAGCATACTTCTCTATATGTTCAACAAAATGATCCAAAGAAGATGTTTGGGCAGTGATTAAAAAAAAGAAAAATCAATAATATAAAATCTGCAAAAATATATTTTCAGCAAAAAAAAATATAATATTTTAAAGAGGAATTAGGATTTTCTTGAAAAATAATGAATAGTTTGATTTTGCTAAAGAATTAGTTTAAAAAAAAGATTGGGAATCACTATTTTAGGAAACTAGAAGAAAGCCAAGGTTTTCTGTTTCACCGAAATGAACGTCTGCGATCTAAAATTTAAGCCTCCTGTGATCGGTTCACTTCCACAGATACGATGTGAACGTGGTTTGCGTTTACTGAAGGAAAACATTCCCTCGCTTTCCTGTAATTACATTTGTACATAATTAGCACTTTGCATTTTTTAATTAGGAAGAAAATATTCAAGTTTATAATCATTCTATTAAAATGATGGCATCAGTTATAAGACCATCAGTTCATCACGATAAGAAAGATTGTAATTTGATATGTATTGGATATAATTTGGATAAACAGGGCCATAATTTTTCCAGATTTGCCTCTCAATGATTACTTGACCAACTCCAAGTTTATAGGATGATGACATCATAACTCTAACTTAAAGAAATCACGATTATATATTTGACTTCAGAACTGTCTTTACTTTGTGGAAACTACTTTTTTTTTAAACACAGTTTCAAAATAAACTCTCAACGTCTGAGAACGGAATGATGTGTGTGACAGAATTAGAACGTCAGGATCCGGCTTTCTGTTACTTTCCATTTATCGGCGGTTATTATAAATACTTTTCTCTTTTTCAGACAGACTGTCATTCGGGCATTTCCTCTAACAGAGGAAATTATTAGACTAAATCATAATCATGGTCATCCCATTCCACAGGCTTGAGAGTGCCAGAAATCTAACCCACATACAGAAGTCAAATAAGGTAAACATCGTTTTAATAACTCAGTTCAAACAAAAGTCTGGACACAAAAATTAATGAAGTCTCCTGTTACTGTTCTCAACCATTCAAACTGTGAATCCTGATGTATGTCTCAATGCCCCATGGAGCTGTTTTAAGGGTTAAGTGTCATAGTTACGACACACGTGTCTGTCACGAGGTTCTGAACTGATCACGTTTGAACTGAAGCGAAGAGCTGTGAGTATCTGTGCTGTATATACACTCAAAAATACACCGACCAGCTTCGGCATCAGAGTAAAACCACTGGCAGGTTTTGTGCTGAGTGCAATGCAACAACTCTTTAATAAATCCCCTCTTTACTGGGATTTTAACGTTGTGAATCCATTGAAGAGACGTGTTCATCATTCCGACTGTAATTTGTGGCGCTACTGGGAGCTGTTGTTTATATGTTGTGCTCTTCATTCATGTAAATTGGATGAACAAAATATTACTTATCAGGAAAACCCAGTGTAGTTCAACAGCACCGCACACTACAGCCTTCAAAATGACCATTAAAATAAATCAAGTCCTTTCTAAACCAATTAAAAAGAGCATTATAATTCTGAGGAGGAGGGGATTTATTGCAAGGCTGTTTATACCTGTGAAATCTGTCAGTGATTTTAATCCTTTGGCTGATTCTTCTGTGCGTATAGAACAGAAAAAAGCTCTTAAATTGATGCTCACTGAGTTTGTCAAATGCCTCTAGATTGCAAGAACAACTGTGAAATTTGAACAATAGATGACAATTCTAAAAGTGTAATTCTGATAACCGTTGCTTCGAGATAACACGTGTACCACTGTGGGTTTATGTAATGTAAAGTTCATCTTTGAGACCATTCAAATGCCATGTTGGAGGTTTAGAATGTTTATAACGGTTGATCTGGGTTAACCAGAGCTCAATATCCAGAGACGCGAGGTCACAGTTCTACCCTCTAATGACATGCAGATGTACGACCATGCTGAGGCTGAACTTGGAGAAGACACAAACCCAAAGGAATTCACTGGTGGTATGAGAAATGTTTTGATCCAGACTTTGGAGTGGTGATAACATAACGCGGGTTTTATATACAAAATCGAACCTCAGGATCTTTCCGTTTTTCTTTTGGAGCTTTACTGTATCTATGGACAAACTGAAGCCGAATTATTTGTCTCTGGTTTCAGGCCAACTGCTTTAATTGACAAACAATCATAGTCAGTCAAACAAGAATTTTATTTTTAAATGAATCATGTTTATGGTCTGTGCCTGTAGATGAACCGAGTGATCTTGCTCTTGTATCCGGAGGTCAGAAGTCATCAGATGTACATCGTGTGAAGTACCCTCAGACAGAGCCCCCAATCAGGGGGTAGTTGTTGGGGGGACATCTTATTCCCATCCAGTCGCAGGATCTTCATCCTGGAGTAGGACTGGCGTCCGACCTCTCTGCAGAAACTACTCACGTTGAACTCTTGAGCAAACAGACCATATGTCATGATTAAAGAGCCATTTTCACCATGACAAAGTACTATGGACACCACTGCAGTTCAAGAGATCTTTGAATTCCTACGGTGCACCACATGTTCATCACATGTAAATTTGATATCAAGCATATTCAACGCATTAGGACATATATCTTATCTACGAGGTTCTATGCATTCTGAATAAGTTCCTTTTCTTCTCACACCATCTGCATTTCCAGTCAGATGTCTCACAGGTGCTGCGGTGAAAACTGAGGCAGCGGAAACCACAACACCCTCTTGTGCTTTCTGACTTCATTTCAGTCTTCAGAGCCTCTCAACCCAGACTATAGACTGTGCCAGAGAGCTTTCGTGGTATAACTGTCATGATGCTAGAAAAAAGGGGTGAGGTGTGTGTTATTCTGGAAGTGTTTGGCCTTCTGTTTGTCTCCTAGGTTTGAGAAACAAGAGCACACTTGTACTTTGCCAGAACCTGTCAACTAAAACTGGACACCAGGTCATAAAACTAATAAAGATCCAGTATTTCACTGTGTTTTCTGTGGCAATGTGACATAAACTCCTGTCAAAAAAATGAAAAAAAAGGGGGGAGCAGAGAGTTAGGGAGCAGAGAGTTGGGGAGCAGACAGTTGAAGAGGGAAGAGGAGACTACGAGGAGGGGAACAGCATGTGCTTCTCGCTTATCTGGCACTGCTTCCTCTAAAGCCATTACAGATGTTTTCATACCAGTCTCCTCTTTTCTTTTCTAACCTACTTTTCTTGCATCCTACCACCCAAAATTCACTCCCCTTTTCTCTCCCACACCCCCTTGGCCTCTCTTTCTGAGTCCCTCCCCTTTATTCTTTCTATTCTTCTCCCGTGCCAGCTATTTTTTCCCACTCTTATCACATTTTTCCCTCTCACTCACAGCAAGATGGAGGTGTCCAACCACCCCAGGTGGTCAGCCACATAATTCAGTAGTACTGGCGTTTGCAATAAAGAGCCTATTGCTAAATTGTTACAGTAAATGTATGAATGTGTTCATGTGCCGGACATTTCTCTGAGGTGAAGTCAGCAACACTTCTACATTCATGATGTGAAAGGTGCCCTCACCTCTTATTTGATTGGCCTCCAGATAGAGATGCTGAAGGGTGGTGGGTACCATGGGAGTGGTAGTTAGTCTGTTATAGGAGAGGTCCAGTTCCACCAGGCTGGTCAAGTTGAAGGCCTGCAGGTGGATGTCACGGCTATGCAGACTGCAGTTACTTAGACGTAGGTACCTAAGGTCGAGAAATCTTGCAAAACTGTCGTCATGGAGCCCAGAGAGAGAATTATTGGACAGATAGAGCTGCTGCACAGATGGAGGTAAATGCTTGGGAACAGATGAGAACAAATTTCCGCTGAGATCCAACAGGATCAGACTGAAAAGACCTGCAACATGAAGGGGGGACACACACAAATTTGTACATATTTAGGAAAATTAATAATAACAAACTTTAATGATTGTTTGACAGTGTTAAAGGACCAGTGTGTAGGATCTAGTGACATCTAGTGGCGAAGTTATAGAGTGTAAACACTTGCAATATCCCTTCCCCATCCAACTGTATCAGAGACTCTAATGTGGCTTGCAAGGTCAATGTTACGTGATCCTTTATTCATCATAATTTTGCCTCTCAAACACTGAAAGAATAATTAACTGCAGAGCTCCAGAATTCAATGGAATCTATTGCACCAAGGTGACTTTTTAAGCACCTCTGCTCTTCATTAGAACTTCTTCTCAACCGCTTACAATATTCAGATTTGGAAAAACTTCAAAGTCCCTGCAAAGGAACTAATTTATTCTCTCACAGCAAGGACACGGGTAATAATTGTTCAGGCTGATTTGAAGCGCTGGAGTACAGAATCAAAAAGAATGTGGCACACGTGGTGAGACCAAAAAAAAGAAAGCAACCTCTGCGAGCATAGAATGAACGTAATGTTAACCCCGCAGTGAACAGTTCATGGTCGGTCGCAGAAACACGTGAGTGGGATATCACCATCTGTTGTTAATAAAGGCAGCAGCCCGCCACCTCTCCCTCTCTGCTCTCTGATTTATTCCCGTCTTCCATCTGAAGCTGGTGATGGTCGTGATGGCGAGCGAGGTATCTTATGGTAGCCGTGACTGTGGGAAACGCAACACTACACTCACTGAAGACCCTCTGACTCTTGCTCATCTGTCTTCCAGCAATCACGCAATCCCCATGACAAAAGAAGTAGAGTTTAGATCCCTCCCTCGGTTTCTGTCGTCTGTTTCTTCCCCTTCATCCCCTCTGTGTCCTCATAACTTCTGCAGATATGTCTCTTAGGGGTGGGACAAACCAATAATGGGATTTATTGCAAAACTTAAGCAGTTCATTGCCAATATAGAAATTTTAGCTAAACAGCCGTTTTACTTACTAATTTTAGTAGGTTTTCTGCACCTTGTCATGCATTGTTTTATTTCAGTTATTAATTTCGGTTAAAAACACAACAATTCAGTAAATAAATACATAATTCTTGACTTTTTTCTTCTATGGGTTATTTTTTCTCCATTTAATCTTGTTAAGATATTGTGATAGATTGTTGATCAATTGCCTTGCAATGTATTGATTATCCCTGAATTGATGCATTGCAATACTATTACGATCATGGACAAAACAACATTGATTGTGCTGTGAGTTATTCCCACCCCCCGGTTGTCGGGCTAACGTGAAAAATATAAACTTGAAATTGCTACTCAAAGGCCCTGACAGAATAAAAAGTAACACAACTAGGAAATATTCAAACAAGGCTGTGACAAAAGAAATGAGCCAGCAAAGCGCTGACATAAACTGTGTAAGAGTGTTCTTCTCTGGAACACCTTCAGCCACAGAAGAGTGTTAATCAGTGGAATCACCTGTTAAAGTGTTTGGTTGGAAGGAAAACCTGCATACACACGGCTCTCCATGGCACATGGTTCCCCACCTGTGGTTCCCCATATAGCATAACTTGCTGCGCTCTGCAGCTCTCAGTGTTGACTACTCTAGGCTAACAAAACACAGGTGGTCTCAGGTGACAGACTAATGAAAACATAAACATGAATATTGTATTTCATTTTTGTCTAAATTCTCCACACTGGACCTTCAAATGTCTGAAATATTCGGTGTGAACCAACAGATGTTGCATGTTTAAGGATTATCACAACAAATCAAACAGGAGATGTTTGATGACTGAAGGAAAAATGGTCCTGAATAAGCCTCCTGACCACAACCACTTTGTAGTTTGCACTGATGTGCATTTAACTGCATCTTTACTTTAATCATTGTCACAGATAACACTTTTATTCACACAGTGTAAGTGACACATTACCTTTTAGGTCTCCCTTTGTGATGGTTTTTAATCTGTTCCCCTGCAGCAGTAGAAGAGTTAGGTCATTCAAGTTCTGCAGAACTCCGGGGCCGATGCTGCTGATTTGGTTGTGGGCCAATCGCAGCTGCTTGAGTCCAGCTGGCAGGTCACTGGGCACTGAAGTCAGATGGTTGTGGTTGGCAAATAAGTAGCACAGCTGAGTCTGGTTTTGCAGAGCGGCCCGGTCCAGCTTGTCACTCTGAAGCTGGTTGTGGTCCAGGATGAGCCAGCGGAGCTCTGTAATGTTGGCCAGAACAGAGGACAGAGAAGAGATGTTGTTGCCCTGTGGACAGCAGGACACAAAGCCTGGAAGTCAGTTGTTGTGTGAACAGGAAATGAAAAACCACCATGGTTTACAGCAGACCATTGTTGATGTAACAAAACCTCAGTGTGTCTCCATCTCGTCCTACCTGCAGAAACAGATATTCAGCTCTGCCTGGCAGGGAGTCGGGAATGTTTGCCAGGCCTCTGTGGTCACAATAAAGCGCTGTGGGCCACTGGATGGGACACTCACACTCTTGAGGACATGCCTCGGGGTTATTGGCTCGGAACCAGGCTCTATCAATCCGACCCCGCAGGCTCAGCACACTGGGCTCACCTAGAAAGCGGTCGATCCACAAAGGAACACCACCATAGTCCCACTCAGCAGTGGCCGAAGCTGCATCAAGAACACACAGCAGCACTAACGAGACACAGTACAGGACACCCATGGATGAGGATAACCGGTCATATATGTAACCCTGCAAATGAAGATAATCACATAAGAGCCATGGCAAAATGGCACCACAAAGTTGTCTCAACTTGGCACTACAGAGCAGGTGCTCTAGAACACGCCACATTAGACATTTACTGAGAGCATTAAACGGAACCAACCATCCTGTTGCACCATGGGGAGTGTACACTCCGGCTTGACCTGTGCAATCTTTGCATCCATTTTAAACCTTTCATTTGTAGTCATAATAGCAGAGTGAGTGTTTGAGAGCGTTTATGGTTAGTTGCTCAGTCTGCCCCTTTGATCTAGATTAAAATATGTAGGACATGTTAGACATTTACAGACATTATCAATCACGAGTGAATGATGCCAACTGGTTTTGGTGTCAGTAATGTCTCTGCAGCTGCCATATCCTCTGTCCTTCCTTGTTCTTTTGATCTTACATTTACAATTGTTGCTTGACTTGAATGGAATTTTGCAAAGAAGAGCACAAGTAGTGATCGGAAGATGAAGAGGGTGTGGCTTGACCTAGGGCAATGCTCACGTTCATAGGTTCACGCTCATATTTATCTATCTCAGCAGCGGGTGGATGGGTTCCCATAAAATGTTCTCATCAGAAGGATTTTTTAGAATGAATTTAGATATCTTTCATCTTAATGTCAAAAAAAAGGTTTGAATTAGGGCTAATTAGCAAATATCAGCATGTTAATACAATAAACTAAGGTAATTAACAGGGTAAACGTGATGAATAGCAGCCTTTTCTCATTGTTGTAGTGTAGCCTATTAGCAGGCTGTCATTTTCTCGTGTTTATACTGTACTGCTAGCAGGATTCTCAACTCTTGTTAAAAATTGTACCTCTGGACTTTTATATGTGGAAACACAAACAATTTATTAAATACTTTCCCTGCAACCAAGATGGGAATAGTTCATTTGAGCTCAGACAAGCAGCCTCTCCGTACATCATAAATGAAATGGAAAAAGAAAAGGCTTCCATGGTCTGAAAGGAAAAACAGCCCAAGATGAGATGGTTGGTTTTGATATACTCTTGTTTTCTACGTCTCATTTTTTGTCTCTGCATGCGCGGCTGTAGACAGATACATCAATACTCATGAGGCTGGTATGCACAAAGCCACAGATACACACAGGCTCTGTGTATGAAAGTGCAGCGCGAGAGAAAAAGTTTGCATCATCAGGAAGTTTGACTCGATCAGCATGTTGCATTTCGTCTTTCTCACCCACAGTGCAGTCTCACAGCAGAGCACATGTTCAAATGGTTGCCGAGATTTACTGCATGATCCAATCATACGTCATGAAGTCAACTGTAATTACCCAGACACTCAGTGCAGATCTGAATACTTCCTGTTTTGCCAGCCTTCCATTGAAACAAACACCAAATGGATACTTACCTGCTGATTAAGAGCAACAGGAGCAGACAAGTTGTTTTGAATTCCCAGTGAAACCCTCTGTGCCCTGCAGAAGGTCTATGAAACAGTGTGTGTGCAAGTGTGTGTCTGCACGCGTGTGTGTTTTCAAGCTCGGCAATGTTTACCCTTCGTCATTCCTCCTCATCAAACACTGCCCACACTCCAGACCTCCTCCGTAGTCTGCTCCCTTTCACTTCTCCCCACTCTCGTCCCATAAGAGACAATCGGACACAAAACATTTTGTGGGAACTTGTTTGTTTGTTTGTCACCATGGAGATACAAAAAGACATTAAAAGAAAAACAATAAGTGCTGACAAAGAAAAAGAAGGAGTTAAAGTTGTTAAGTGAGAGTAAGTTGACTACAGATGATGCAGCAGATGTCAGAGAAAATTCTTTGATTAGTGTTCAAGAATATTTGTGTGTGTGTGTGTGTGTGTTTGTAACTGCACGTGTGTGTGTGAGTGAATGCACGTGTGTGTGCGTGTGACTGGTGT
The DNA here is from genome assembly GCF_037954235.1 of Aulostomus chinensis. NCBI lineage: Eukaryota > Metazoa > Chordata > Actinopteri > Syngnathiformes > Aulostomidae > Aulostomus > Aulostomus chinensis. Next base: position 16,193,352 of record NC_141322.1, read on the forward strand.
CTGCAGCATGTGCTCTGTCTTGAGGTTCTGCAGCCACAAAGTACCTGGGGAGCCAATGAGACCATTCAGTGTGTATGTGCATTATTGTCAATTTGTGCGTGTATTTGTGTGTTTCACTGCATGTGTCTGTGTGTATGAGCATGACTTTACACACTTTTGGGGACACAAACCACACTTAAAACCAGTTAACTGCACAAACAATTTAAAAAAAAAGCCATGTCCCTCGTGAGTGAATATGCTTATTTTTGGGTTAGTACTGAAGGTTAAATGTGGCGTAAGCTCATGTAGATGCCCCAAAAGTGACTAAAGCATGTGTGTGTGTGTGTGTGTGTGTGTGTGTGTGTGTGTGTGTGTGTGTGTGTGTGTGTGTGTGTGCATGTGTGTGTGCATGTGCGCGCATGCACATATGTGCGCTTGTGAGTGTGTGCATGTGGTGAAAAAAAAGGAACTTCTTTCAGGCAAAGAAGAGGAAAATGATTCCAGATTCCTTTTCCCTTAACTCCGGGGGTGTGTTATGAGAAACGAGCAAAGGTGGGTGTATGTGCGTGCGTGTGTGTGCGTGTGTGTGTGTGTGGGGGGGGGGGGGGTGTATTGCAAGGGCGCCCTCCTGTAAAATCATGTGGAATAACACCCTTTAATTTTAAAAGCCTAATAAACTTCTCTCTGTATGCTTTAGTTAATTAAAACAAGTTTATAAAGGGACCACTTGAATGTGTGTGGTTGAGGAATGTACCACAAGCACTCATGATCACTCTTGTCATATCTTGTTAATTGATTCATACCAAAAACAAAAAAATAAAATGACAATTTTCTTGGTCAAGATTTATGAACAGGATTTACTGGCCAACTGTGTGTGCACATACAAGAATCAGTCTCTAGTTTCTCATAGCTCCGTTTCGAGTCTAACATCTCACTAAAACAAAGGTCATAAAACTGGAAGAAGGTAAATATTTATCTGCAATGTATAGATAGAAACTAGAAGGTCAGGTTGCAGTTTACAATCTGATCACATTCTCCATGAGTCCTAGCATGTTTAAAGTAGTTCCCTTACAGCATTCTGAAGATACATATGTCACCTAACCAGAACAGTACAGACAGACCCCACATCACCCGTCTGAGCTCCATCTAAAACCCAGTCTCTTAAAGCCCATGTGGGCAAACACAGATGGGACTACTGTAGAACCGACTGACACTTAGGGCCCATGATGCAATTAATTTTAGACTTGTATGAGCCCCACGTTTGAATGCCTGCTGCAATCCAAACAAAAGATGGAAAGAAATTAAGAAATGCAGTAGGAAAGCAGTATGGTGCAAAGATACTGGAACAGATGTGGAATTATTTACAAGTGGGCAGTTTACAGTTGCAATTTATGCTTGGGTACTGTAACATAACAGTACATCTTGTTTAGGATTGAGCAATGATTTGATTTCAACACAATGGTATGAAACAATACAGCAATCAAGAAAAGTTTAAAAATAACCACATTTGATAGATTAACAATGTGCTGTTAGTTTATTCAAATTTCTGAGGATAAAAACAACTGGGGCGACACTGTGGTGCAGTGGTCAGCACTGTCGCCTCACAGCAAGAGGGTTCTGGGTTCGAGCCCCGGCTCGACTTCTGGATCTTTCTGTGTGGAGTCTCCATGTTTTCCCTGTTCCTGTGTGGGTTCTCTCTGGTACTCCAGCTTCCTCCCACAGTCCAAAGACATCAAGAGAGGACGAGGCTGATTGATACTCTAAATTGACTGTAGGTGTGACTGTGAGTATAAATGGTTGTCTGTCTCTATGTGTTGGTCCTGTGATGGACTGGTGACCTGTCCAGGGTGAACCCCGTCTTTCAAGAGTCGGGTGCTGGGGTAGGCTCCATCCCCCTGCGACCCTTAACGAGATAAGTGGTAGAAAATGGTTGGATGGATGGATGGATGGATGGCTGGATAGATAAAACAACTGGAGAATGAATATAAACTAAAATAGGATTTTAGAATCTTCGAGAATCCAGACTGATCTGCTGCTGTGCCAAGAACAGCTCTGCAGATTGGCTGCCAAATCTGCACCAGCAGTTTTATATTTATGTTGTCATGTTGCCAAACCCGTGCATCTGTAATATTTCGAAGTTCCTTTTGTGTGACAAACGTGTGTGTTCATCTCGATGTGTCAGCAGCTCCTGGGGGGAGGAGTTAGAGCAGGTGGTGTTGGCCCTGCTGTCATGTTTCTCAACAATGGACGTGTCAAGTCTTGAATGTTGAGCAGTCCTATTGTCCTATTCCTGTCCTATATCGTGGCCAATCTGACATTTTCCCTGCAGTGCTGAGTGTGTTCAGGCTCTTCAAGATGCACCAGAGAAGCCGCCGTTCAACTTCCTGTCTGGTAGTAAATTGAAGAGAGAGGAAGGAGGAAAGGGAACAGCTAAATCAATATTCACGAGTTACTGTGAACTTTTGAATATGCTGAGTGATTTAACTGGCCACATGCAGCAGTTATCTGAACAGTTTTCATCAAGTCCCTCCGCCAGAGAGATTTATGATCCAACTCTGATTCAAACAGATGGCTGCTGTGTTACTCAAAGACATTTGAGAAGAAGATCATGGCAAAGTTTGTAATACCCCCATTTAACATAATTCCCCACTTCACAATCCAGCAGCCACATAATGATTGACATGATGATAGAGTAGTGAAAACTTTATTTACAGTGTCTTGGATTCAAAGTGGTGGTGTGGTGCAGAAAGGAACATATAATTATGACCGCAATTCTATACATGTGGATTCAAGATAATAGTAGCCTTTAAAAGACGAGACCACAATGGTTTACTTTTATTGTTACTGATGTTATGATTATCTACAGATTATGTGTTAACTTGCATCTGTGCAATAAATCCAATGACGGGGAAAAAAAAATGTTGCAAGCCGCTGCAGCATGTAATCACAGGAAAACTAAAAAGGAGAACAAAGAAGTTGGCAAGGAAGTTCCATGTGATCATAAGTCATCGGTGGGAAGCTCCACTGACAGTAGCAAGACACCTGTTGTAGTTAGAACTGTCAGAACCTGATGAACACTTTTCAAAAATTTGTTGTAATGTACCTTTTTCTAGAGTTGAATTTAGGGCTTACAGGCATGAAGCAAAGCCTCAATCCTTGCTCCTGAGGCGTGGAGTAACAATGCGCAAGAATACATTTGTGCATAAGAGCTTTTAAGTAGTACACAAATATTTAGTTGAGTTTGTTTAACTTCATAAAACACACGAATCATCAGTTTCTACAGCTTAATCGGCTCCTTCATTTAGGAAGATTACTTCTGCAAATGCAGCATTATCTCTGAATAATCATAATTACGTTTCGGAAGAGCGAGGTTGCCCTGTCCTGTTTTGGTGCTGGCTTCTCACCAACACGAGGCTTTGCCGGGTACGCCCAAAACAGTTTCCAGCAAACATATTTCTGTCTCAGATAAAACTTAATTCACACCTGTTTTACCTCCTCGGGTTAAGATTAGTCTTTAGCGGCTCTATGTCTGATATTCTGAGAGGGGCTGTAAAATTTGATCAATGATTACAAAGGTTTAAGATGTTCATAATAAGGCTGTAACACTGCAGGAATGTTACGTCTTACTAAATCTTTATTGTCTCTTGAGGTCAATTCCGGTGCACTTTAAACCAAAAACACAATACAGAGACATACAAATCACAAACTGGACTAGAACACAACATCAAGTTCAGAGTTGTTGTGCTCAAGTTTTAAAGATTCTTGACCTTGTCAAGAGGAGTTAAATCATCTCATGCACTTCATGCCCTCTTCGTAATGCTGTGGATTTTTCAATCACATCGCTTGACATACGTCAGCATGCTCAGTTGTCTTTCAGGTCAGGTCAGGACACTCCTGTGTAGCCCATGGGCTTTTGGAGCGCTTTGATGACATCATCACACGCCTACAAACATCCCCGTGTGCTGTCAGTCTTACGCAGTCCTTAGCTGCTTTCCTCATCCATTGTGCCCTGGGCCTTCCTGCGGCTTTTCTTCCGTCAACTTCATCGTGAATGATGGTGTTTGTGAGGGAGGGTCCTGCATTTTCCATGTCACCCTAAGGATCCTTCTGTACCAATGAATATCAAAACCTTTTCTTCTTCCAAAATATTTGTTCATTAGCTGCTCTGGATCTTTCCGGCTGTCTGTGCTCCTTTACTTCATTAAGTTAGAATCAGCCAAGACTCTCCTACATGAGCAACAACTGAATGTTTTATTTCCACACTGAACTCCTCAGGAGAACTTGGAAACAAGCATTAATTCTACTGAATTTCAGAACCTGAATATCTGTATTGAGCTCTCTTCCTGTGATAGCACACTCACAAGCCAGTGTTCAAGCTGCAGTGGAACAGTATTCACCAGCATGAAGCTGGAAAGTTGCCAATATTGTCATGTTGTACACATTATTTTTCATCCATAATGATATAATTATTGACGTAATCTCCCTGTCCTCACTGTACCACTGCTATGCGGTTGACTCAATTTTCAATTTTGTACGAACTATCCCTTTAAAATTATGTTAGCTCATGTTGCTAATGGTTGTTTTACCACAATGAAATTTAATAATAATAAAGATGAACTGAACCTCATAAGATCAGTGGTTGTCACCTGGAACAATGAAGACAACAACTCCCATGATTCCCAAACTATGTCTGTAATTGTTTTGATTCAAAGCCTCCTAACATCTGAAATTAAACTGTACATTTAGCTGCATCCATCTGCTCCTCATCTTATTATCGTCTGATAATTCACTGCAATGCCTCCGCCGTGATTTGCCCTTCAACTATATTTCCTCTTACTGACACTAGGGGGCTCTCTTTGACCTGTAATCAAGCAGTGGACAGGGTGAGATTAACTAGGTGAAGATCTACTATGCAAATGTTAACAGTACAATAGCAAACATCATATCACCACTATCGAAGCGCATATCTATTTAGGAGGTGGAGTTATTTCAAAGGATAATATTCCATATACAGGCTGAGAACATTCGATCCACGTATGTTGGCAGCGTCTCAGGATGTTCCAGCATGGACCACTGGCTCACCGGCACATCCTTTTTACTGTATTTTCAAGATCTTTTTCAGAGTGGCTGATTTAATTTTTTTTTTTTTTTCCCAAGATGGCAGTTCAATTAGATCTGTAATTATATGTATGTTGTTTACTGAGATACACCAAATGCTACTGCTTTAATCTAGATGAGAAAAAGTTGGGAGGACATCGTGTGTAACATCTGTGCATGATTTGTATGTGTGTATGTGTGCGTGTGTGCATGTGTGTGTTGTTTTGACATCTGCTTTCTATTGAATGGTTTATATGGCTCCCTGTGCCCTGAGGTGCCCTGGTTCAAGTTACATGGTGACTGTCCTCCACTACAACTGCATCCCTGAATTTATTAGTTTAATTCCTCTTTAATTATCACATCTTCAGAATGAATCAGCGTTGTTTATGCAATATTTAAGACTTTGTTTACAAGGTTTTATTTCAAGGATAAGAGGGCTCTTCTGGCTGCTGGTGTGTTGGTGCTAACAGAGTGTCTGTTTGTGTGTATTAATTACATTGTGGACACAGAAATCCCACAAGGTTAAGAGTGTGAGAGTGTGTGTTGAGGGTTAGTTGTCTATGCATTTTCTCATGTTTCCTTATTTAACCTTGAATTATTGGCTTCCCTCCAAGGAAAGAAAACAAAACTCCTTTCTTGCATCCGGATGCAACATTATTTTACAATTGCATATTTATTAGGGGAATATCCACTTGTATGGCAACCACATGAAAGAAATCTGACAAACACACCCACAGAAGAGCTTAGTTTAGTTCAAACATTTTCTATGCAGCGTATATCTGCGGGACCTACTGTACGGACCTGGGGGACATATTTAGCATTTCTGTATGTGAGTCACCGAAGGAGCGATCTGCAAAATTCCTGTGAAGAGTTCACGGCTTCAGTGGAAACGGCTCTGTCCTCTGATCCTCATATCCTCCTTAGCGCTGGTCGTGACCCAGACAGGAGACGGATGGGGGTGGGGTGTATTTGGGCTACCCAGAGTCCTCCTGGGCCTCATGCTTTGAAGTCCTGGTCAGAAGAGAAAACAAAATTCTGTCTCACACTCTCACACAAACACACGAGTTTATCTATTAAACCTCATATAACCACCACTTTGATGTGATGCTGCAACAGGTATTAACCTCATAAAGCTTAAAAGGCTGCCCATCCCTGCCGATGAGCTGGGGGTCATCTTAGGTCAGTTCATGGGTACACATGCATACAAAAACAGGTTTTTCAACCGTCGCCCTTTGACCAGTTAGAGAGGAATCGTTAGGTGCAATGAAACACATCTGTGAATCACATTTACAATCAGGAATATGACTAATGAACCAACAACGATTTTTAAGGCTGCCAGTAACAGACAAATACTCGGAACATAAAATAATTAGTCAGTGTTTTGCTAATTCCTCAATACAGTTTATCTTGAAATATAATCTGGTCAATTTTGAGGAAAAACCACAGAATATTAGCATGTGTAAGGCACAAAGCCAGGCTTACAAGTTGATTTTGTTGTGATTCTGTCACCAGAGATGTTGCAGTTGGTTGCCAAGTGAAGACTGGGATAAGAGGCAGTTTGACACTTTGAAGAACTTCACTTCCTTGCTGAGAGTTAGATGAGATTTTACAGGTATCCTCATTTGTCAGTTAATCATGATGCTCTGCTTAACAGAAGCTCTCAAACTTATTGCTTTGGTAAAGATGATCACACACATAGGGCAATAATTAAGCTTCCTAAATGCTGTTTGGTTGAATCTTGCATAACCTTCCAGATCCAGACTGGCTCTGTCCAGTTTCGATGTCTGGCTGAGATCACCTCCCCTTCTCTGAGAGACATCTACTTTTTATTCTAACACTCAAAGAAGTGCATCCCTTAGCTGTGCTGCTTATTCTTGAGAGCAGGTTTTCAGCTGATGTGGACCAAAAGGACCAACATTCCAAATAAGGACCTTGCACATGGAACGCTCGGGGCAAATTCCAACACGAGCAAACCACAGGCTACCAAGGTTAGAATGGATGGGTGCGATTTTCATTCTGAAAGCCAGCTTGGCCTCTATTTTGATGAATTTGAACATTCGCAAACAACACATAAAAACAGATATATATTTGTTTATCACAGAGTGTACAACTACATCAATGACTGCATAGTTAAGACCACCTACAGTCCCTTCATGGGCTACCAGGGAACCATGGACCACTGGTTTAAACCCCTGCTGTTGAGGAGGTCATGAAGAAGCTGGAGAGAATGTGAGCTGACATGGGGCGGGAAGGAGAATGCACAGGTCATCAGTCAATCACAGGCTACTACACAGACACAGACAACCCCTCACACCTAAGAGTGGGAAACAGTGATGCAGTGCAATTCCTAAAATATCAAACTCTTCCTTTGATTTCCCTCAATTGAACCAACTGTTGGTGAATTTCGGGGTATTAATCACATCTGTCTGTTACAGTGATCAGTCATCACAGCTTTTCCTCACATTACATCAGAGGCTGTGCATTTTTACTGCCTTTGTTTTGTGCTGCGCCCTCACAGACTTTTCTGAGAAAATATTGGTGGAAAATGTTAGATATATTCTATGGAAAGTGTGACAAAACAATATTTGTAATGGTTGAACAGCTGAACGTACAGAATAATTTGAAATCCAAAAAAAACAAAGCAAAGAGAGAATCAAACACTGTTTGGACATGTTTATTGAGTTAACAACTGTTTGTCATTATTGGGCGTATTCTGATTGTGTAATTGAAAGACTCTTTGTAGATATGAAATATAGAACAGAGAGGGACCACACTGCAGCAGGAGAAAGGACACAGAGGCAGAAAGGGGCCCACATTAAGACCAGACAAACAACACATGAGGACAGTCACAGATGTTTTCATTTAACCCTTTACAAGATCTTAAGCTTTTGGACAGGAATGGAGAGTTTAGATCCACCCTCAAAATGCTGTCCCTGGCATATGGATGTTGGCTTTAGAGCACTTTGTCCTTCTGCAGCGGTGTTTTTTTGTTGTTGTTGTTTTGGTTGATGATCATAAAATAAAGAAATAATGCCGTCATTTGTGTGTGGAGTTTAATACTTTAATGCTATATTCATGAATGCTACAAACCCTCAAAAATGCTCATCACGCTGTCAGTGAGGGAACATAAGTTCACTCCCAAAAAAGCAATCCAAGATATGGTTGCAATTTATTGCATTATTAACCAAATTGCACTAGAAAATTTTAAATTCTGCAAACTCATGTCTGCTTTGGGCATAAAACATAATGATTACCGTTGCTTCTTAGCTGTTTCTCTAGATTTGCAGGAGGTGTATTGCATTGTTCATTGTAAGATATATTCAAATGTGTTACCCAGGGAGCTAAAAGGCTGAAAAAGCAGATATAGAGAAGTGTAAATATGGTGAGGTCCAAATGCATCTCACCTCACTCATCATGCTGGTGGAAAAAAGGGTCCCCAGGATGGGGGTGTGGTGTAGCACTGAGCCATTCCTGAATGAACAAAATGGGGTGCAGTAGGGTGGATCGGGGGGGGGGGGGGGGGGGTGGAAGAATGGTAATGGAGCTGAAAGAGGGGTGGAGAGGGGGATGGCAAAAGAATGACAGGCTAGTTTTTTTTACAAAGTGTTAGTCTGAGTTCTGTCCAGTCCTGAGCACACTCTGTGAGAGAGAGAGAGAGAGAGAGCGAGAGAGAGAGGGGCAACAAGGAAGGCCAGTCTCTGATCAGGTAGGTGTGTGTGTGTGTGTGTGTGTGTGTTGTCTATCAGTGTCTGTCATGTACAGTTATTACATGTAACTGGATTCAAATGAACAAACACTGGACTGAGGGGCAATTATTGAATATTCCGCCACAGTCTCAGCGCAGCAGCATAGCTAATTTACAAAGCTGGCTTTATAGGATTTTGCTTCTCTCGCTCTTTTTTTAAACTTCCTCTTTGGATTCCCTGTGGGTTAAGACCCCTAAGAATGCGCCTCTGTTCAGGCAGTTACATTTCCAAAACTATGCGAGTAGCTGCAAAGTACCTTTGACTGTTAAATTTAACCACCAGCAGAAGAATAATAATGCGGTTGTGCGTGGGGAAAAATATACCTCAGGAACAGCAGCTCTTTTTCCACAGAAGTGAGGTTACACTTTTTGCAAAGTTTCATTTTTTACTTTTTGGCTTCTTAAAGGTTTAAACTCATGTATTTTTGCAAGTCATATATTCTGTACTCAGTAAAGACCTTTCAATGATACAGTCAACACCAGTGTTGAAAACATTACAAATAACCAATGTAGCTTGAGTCACCTGAATTCTCTCTCTCTGTCTCTCAGTGAGATTTGTGTGTCTGTGACCATGCGTCTGGTGATTGTCTTCCTTTTGTCCACCCTGGTTCCACTGTCTCTCTCCCATGGACGGGATCCTTTCGCCTGGCTCTATGGCCCGCGGAGCTATATGCCAGGGGACAACACTGGTGGAGAGTGTCCCTCTGAGTGTGACTGCCCCCCTACCTTCCCTATTGCCATGTACTGTGATGGGCGGGGCCTGACAGCCATGCCAACCATCCCTTCCCGTATCAAATACTTGTACCTCCATAATAATGCCATCTCAGCTGTGCCGGATTCATCGCTGGTCAACGCCACCAACCTGGTGTGGCTCATGATGCACCACAACCAACTGACATCTGACGCCATCGGAAAGAAGGTAAAGCAACATCTAATCTCGGTCACATGTCGGCAAAAACAATAAAAATCGAATTTCTTCCAACTGTCTGTCATGGCATCCTTGAATCTGTGCATGTTGGTGACTGTATGTATCATCCAAATCATTTGCAGGCATTTCTGAAGTTGGAGGCACTGGAACGTTTATATTTACAGCACAACAATTTGACCAGCATCCCTGCCAATCTCCCTCGTTCCCTGCGAGATCTGAGAATCAACCATAACAAGATTGAGAAGGTGATGTTTTGAACGGAGAGCCTCTCTGCTATTGTTGACTCTCTTACTGTTGATCAGTAGAAGCACAAGACCTTAAAATATTGCAACTGTTGCCTAGGTAACACCTGCAGACCTAGAGGGAATGGATAACCTCACTATCCTGTATCTCCATGACAACGCTGTCACAAACATGGAAGCATCACTGAAGGCACTGACATCCCTCACGCTGCTGGACATAAGTGGCAACAAGCTGTCAAAGGTACTTGTGTGTTTGTGTGTGTCTGTATGGGTCTTAATGGATTTATAACCTCCCACTCTCTCTATCCAATGGTCCAAGGTCCCAGAGGGCCTCCCCGAACATCTGCACCAGCTCTACCTGGAGTCCAACTCCATTGACTCTCTACCAGAGGGTTTCCTGGGCAGTTTCAGTCAGCTGCAGTACATCAGAATGAGCCACAACCAGATCACAGATAAGGGTATCCCTGCCAACACCTTCAACGTGACGGGGCTGGTGGAGCTGGACCTGAGCTTCAACAAGCTGGAGAGAATCCCTCTAGTCAGCACTACACTCCAGCACCTCTACCTGCAAGCCAACCAGATCAAAGGTAGGTCTGGAGTTCTACTGAAGTATGGCGTTCCCTTTGTATCTTTGTGGTGCAAGGATTTATTAGTAAGAAAAAAACTATCAACAATACAGTGAATGAGGTATAGTTGCTTTAAAAGTCAAGTGCGTTTATGAATGAGGTATACTGAATATGTAGTCATGTGAATTTAAAAAAAATCCATTCCTTGAATGGAAAAGTTCTGTTTGTTGTTGTGTCTTTGGAGTGTTTCGCTGAAAGATCACCAACAGACATGCGTTTGTGTGACAGCTTTCAGTCAGTGTCCCACCCACAAGACTGCTCACACAGTACCCTGTAGCTGAAGACCCAGCAGTTTAAGGCACACGCAAGTATGGGGCTGTGAGTCTGGGACCCCTAGATGGCACTAGCATCACCCTGATTTCTTTCCCTAACACTTACCACTCTCCAGTCCTCTTGCCTAAGTTTAAAACCCCAAGTTTCTTAACCTGCATGAGGGTTGTCCAATTTGCTGGGTGGTGCTGTAACAAAGACTAGAGTCTCCGACTTGAATCTGCTGGTGTTCCAGCTCTGCAGATGCCTTCTATTACACTCAACAGCTAGAACATTTTTTATTTGCAAACTGAAGTATTGGATTCACTAGTCTCAGGATACCAGACATCAGAACTCTGCCTTTTGAAGTCTAGGGATTTCTGAACGGTACGTGCTTTGACGGCAGCCAAAAAGGCTGCAACACACCCACGGCCCTTAAATGTTGTCAAGGGCACAAAATGCCAGAAATAATGACTAATATCAACAAATGAAGACTTTTCCTCTTGGACCATCCTACATTGAAAATGTGGCTGGAAAGGTAGTGTTGACAGGTACACGACTTCTGCGTGTCACTGTACAACATAAAGGGCCACCCTAAGACTTTGGATTTGTTCTGTAAGGTGTTTTTTTTTTATTCCCTAATCGTTTCCACCCATTTTAGCAAGAAAACCTATATGATTGCACAATAAAGACACAAAAGAAACTTCATACTTCATTTAATGTTTGGCCATTTGTAGACAGCCACTGTTGTTAGTAAATAGAATCAAATGAGTTACCACTACTTGCTCTTCTGTCCTGTGGCTGTAGAGTTCACTTTAGGTAGTTTCTGCAGCATTGTGGATGTGACCAACTTCTCCAAATTGCGAACACTCCGACTGGATGGAAACGAGATCAGTCGGGAGGACATCCCGTCGGAGTCGTCACTCTGTCTGCGCATGGCGTCAGACATTGAGATCTAACTACGCTAGCACAAGAAAACTTTGTGGCACTTGGCCAAAAGACGTATCTCAGTGTGCAACATTCACTTCAGGGTGTGGCACGTCTATTACGAGTGTTAAAAGAACACCTCTGCGGTGATTATGTTTCCACACAAACAGGAAGGGGTGAACCTTCTTACTGAATTAGCAAACATTGTCATGGCAGTAATTTTACAGTCCTAATCTTAATCACACACCTCATTCTTTCCAGGAGCATTTCTGTGAAATGTAAAAATCAAGAAAACAGGTTAGCTATTGCCAAGTTATTTTGCACGTTAATGTTCCTCTGCATATAAATGCCTCTGTTTGCATATTGAAAGCAATTGTACCCTGGTCCTCTGTATATGTTTTGAGGATCATTGATCTTTATAATCAGTATTATTTCTATTTTGAATCTATATAGTTCACCTTTTTGTTGTCTTCAGTGCCTTTCATTATGTTGTCAAATATGTCGCGGTGAGCATTTTAAAACTTAGAAAGCAATATTGATTCTTTCATTTCAACTAGCTGTCATAAAAACTGCCCTGTCATCGTATTGGAGTGAGGTGAAATATTCAGAATGGGGTTTTTAATTCATGACTGCATTTTTCTATTGAAAATAAACTTTTCTAACAGAACTGGAACAACATGTATGCAATGTAACATGTGAAAACATACTTAACTGTAGAGAATAAACCATCAAGAGGATTTGGGATGTATGAATTATGACTCAAGTTATGTATTGCATGAATGGATGCCTCAATAAAAGTCTCAACTTTTTTTTTTGGCTTACAGTTCATCCAAGGATACATGCAGGAGTGCAGTGAACAGTATCTTACTATCTGTGTGGGATGTGATTGAGTGAGTTTATGGACCAACAGGATGGAATCACTGATCAGGAACAAGCTATAAATGCATCTACAAAGCTACTGGTGTTACAACAAGTGATGCTTTAAATCCATCACCAAGGTTTATGTAAATCTTTGTCTCACTGTTGAATATTGTTATTTTCAGTGTCAAAGTAAAGTGATGCAAGCAGCGGGGCTGTGTGTCGGTGTGAGTGTGGCTGCTACATGTCCGCCCTTTCAGTCCACAATTGAGCAAGGTCAAGACCAGCTCATTAAATTTGTGCTGTAACTGCACCGTAATTGCCTAAAGAGTCCCAAATGTGCCTGCTATTTAGAAAATATCTCAAAAATATCTTAGATTCTTGTGGTTCTCAGACAATGAATCCTAATGACTGGTTGGTATGGCAAAATATATAATCAGTCTTTTTATACATCCTCACCCGCGATTTTGCATGAATCATGAAGCTGGGCCGATACATAAGTTGGAGGGGTGCAACCTGCCATTCTGTGCTTGTGAAGCAGGCAGAATGTGATCTGTTTCTATCATGTGATTATGCAGCTAGAATGGGTGCTATTTTTCAAGTTCAACTGCCCTTTTATAGGTTTATATTTTCCCCTCCTCATTGTTGGCCACGATTCGTGTCAGTGACACGCTGCTCATCCAGGTTGTTCATTATTGGAATATAAAGTTCATATTCAGGTTAATGAGGTGAACAAAGTCATTCAGGACACTGAAGTAGGTCATGTTTGTGGATTAAATGTTGCAAGGCCGTAAAGGATGAACCCTCTCCAGTGCAATGAAAGGATGTATTTTCATTGTTACTTACTTAGCTCTTAAAATGAGAGACTTTTTTCCCTCGTATTCAGGTCACTTGAAGTGTGAAAAGACAACAAGGACCAATTTTTTCTTAACGGAGGAGCATGACAAGGGAGTCCAAGCAGAAGAACAGGAGCTGGCCTGTAGTCTGTGGTGACTCTACTTTGGACCTGATTTAATAAGATCCCAAATTTAGACAGCTAAATTGTGTGTGAACTGCACCTATGGTTGGTGTACGCTTTGGGGGAGTATTTAAATGAGGGTTTTGTGTATTTCCTTGTACCTGTCCAAATGCTGAGATTGGAGAGGAGAGAGAAAAAAACACTGAAGGAGAGAAAATAGAACAGGAAGACATGTTTAATTTTCTTTACACTACAGTGGTCGTCAATGTTCTCTTTCATTTGGTTATAGACCACATCAAGAGAGAGAAATTGGATAAAGATCATCCTTCCATCCATCCATTTTCTACCGCTTATTCTGTTAAGGGTCATGGGGGTGTGGGGGCTGGAGCCTATCCCAGCAGCCTTCGGGCAAGAGGCAGGGTTCACCCTGGACGGGTTGCCAGTTCACACCTACAGCCACACCTACAGTCAATTTAGTGTATGGATTAACCACGTGCTGTCTTGCATGTCTTTGGATTGTGTGAGGAAGCTGGAGTACCAGAGAGAACCCACACAGGAACAGGGAGAACATGCAGACTCCACACAGAAAGATCCTATTCCTGAGCCAGGGCTCGAACCCGGAACCTTCTTGCTGTGAGGCGACAGTGCTGACTACTGCACCACCGTGCTGCCCTGAATAAGCTCAATTATGGCAAATCTGATGAGCAGGAGAGACACAAGCCAGTGCAGAGAAATTTCAGGGTCGTGGAAAATGAAGATTGGGAGTGCACCAATCATAACGGGTGGTGTAGGTGGGTATGGTAGAGAAATGATACCTCATGAATGTATTTTGTGTGCAGAAGCCACCACAACACTGCCCACAGTAATCCCAAAGAAACACAATTTTAAGGAGCCCAGCATCCAGATCAGGCAATTTTACACCCACAACCAGAGCAACTGGAATCCTCTTTTTACCAACATGTGGCATTCAATGCAGACCGGAGTACGGTTCACAAAACAGTGCCGGTAAGCTAAAGTCTATAATCAATGTTTAACATGCAGAATTCCAGACATCAGTATATTAGAGTAAGCACCTCACAGAGTTTAAGTTGGACCGAACAGCAGAAAATGAGTGTTTTGCAGGTGGAGTCTTTTCAAGTCATAGTGCAAGCGTGGAGTGCATGTTGGAAATGTTGCAGTAAGAATAAAGTAACTTGGGTATTGTTTATTTTCCACACGCTAAAATGAAGACATGCCTGAATGATATGAGGAACCAGTTCAACTGTTTCAGACATGTTTTAGTGTCACCATGACTTACCAACCATTTGCTTTTGCAGATCGCTATTGGATGTGCGGAGAGAATTGGTCATCCTACCTTTCCACTCCAGTGGACTGAACTTGGTAAGAATGGAAGTGATTGTACAAGTGGTGTATGGAGGGGTGGGAGACTTGATAGGAGTTAATGAGGTTCTGGGTATAAATCACAGATCCAAGAGACGATGTGTTGCAGATCCCCATGTAAATATAGATGGCATGAGACAGCAGAGAGGAAGCCTTGAAGAATTTAGAGCAGAAAATGAGATCAAAGCGGACCTTAAGTCCTTATTCTTCTGGATAAATTCAAACAAAAATGTTGATTGGGTCAATTATCTATTACAACCAACAGCAATTCATTAACAATACTAATGAGGCACTTAGGGCTTTAGGAAAACAACAGCACCAAACCAGCAAAGTGGCATGACAGAACACACAGGCTGTAGACTGGATATTGGCTGAACAGGGATGTATGTCAAACATGTCACTTACATACCTGCTGTCACTGCACCTGATGGATCGTTTGGCACAGCCATGCCAGTACTCAGAGATTGAGAGATTGATTTGCTACTGAACCAGTGCAAAAAGGTGCACCTTCACATGCACCTGGCTGATCTGGAGGCCCAGTAGCCCCTATAAGAGGGATATTTTGTGATTCAAAGCTACTTAATTCTTTAAAATGTCTGTAAAGCACTCACTCTAAAGCACTGTGTCCTCATTAAAATACAGGCAGGCCAAAATATGCTGAATAAGGAATGGTAGGCAGAGGAGTTTTGCCCTGGTTTCTGGGACAGTGTTGAGTCGACCTGGGTTAGAACATGAGGGCACCAGATCTTACTGAGTGGAATGATTCCTATCAAGGATAACAGGGAACTTGATTTGCAACCATCTGAAGTGGCACTGATTCAAATTATCACCACATCAATGTTAATATATTCATGATTAGAAAGCCACATAATGTCAAGTTATCATTCTGACTTTGGATTACTCGTTGCAAATAAATTCTCAAAGCCACAAGCTGCCTTCAGTCTCACTTTCATACACTACAAGTCCACCAGGTCCTAATGTTGGTAAACAGGTTCCTTGTTCCCTTTATCGGTTCCCTCAGCTCGTTCCTCCTCTCCCTCGTGGCTAATTTTAACTGTGTCTCCTCACCGATTCCGCCATCTCAGCTTCCTGTGAAGAGAACGGTCTAACTGATGGAGGAACTGAGGGCTAACTGAGAAAAACACAACTTCTTCACTGCACTAATACACAACTCAGTAGTCTCAGTAAAACTTCAGCCCCTGCTTTTTAAAAATGGCAGTTGCTTGTAACAAATATATACAGCTGACATGAGTGACTGGTTTCAAAATGAATCGATACCATGAGTAACAGTAGGAACACACTAGACATTTTTCAGGCTGCATTTAATACAGGATTCATAATTGTACTGCCTGCTAGTTTGTAGCTCAAAGATACTGTAGTTTGGGCCAGTATGCCCAAAAATGTGGAGTTGTGTGAGATTTATATGAACATGAAACGGACGTCAAGGTCAGACGATGCAGACACGTCATTATGATGTCCACCGCCATACAAGTTGCACCTGCAATTAGCCTACATTACTCCCTCTGCAGTCCCTAGAGTCCAAACTCCCCTTCCTCTCTGCCACTTCCCCCACTGCACCACTCCTTTTTGCTTATTTTTTTATTAATAAAAAAGCTGCTAGCTCTTTTCATCACACACATTCACACTGCAGTGTTTAGTCCAGTTTTTTGCAGGTGAGTGAAGACGTTCCTCTCAAGAGTTATTTGAAAAGAGTATTTTGAGTTCCAAAACTTGTTTGTTTCCTTACAGGTCAACAACATAGCCTGCAAACTCTACCCTTCTCACAGGTGTTTTCTGAGAGCTTTGTTCTTTCAGTAGTAGTAGTAATTTTGTCTGTGTGTGTGTGTGTGTGTGTGTGTGTGTGTGTGTGTGTGTACTGTATCTCTGATGACCAGAGGAGTTATAGTTTTAATAATCCTCTGGTTTAGTGGTGGTCACCTTTCAGTTGTGGTTTGGTCATCAGAGTGCGATCACAGGTGACACAGAGGTACACAACCGGGTTACAGTCAACGATTATGTGCAGATGTCATCAACCGACATGAGATCGACCATCATTAGGCACAATGGCGGTCTTAGGGAGTAGTGTAGAGTCACACACCTGAGTAACACACACACAAACACACTTCACAATTCAGCTCAGGCAATAACATGTTGTTATGTCACTCTGAGAAGTCAAGTGTGTGTCTGTTTTCACAGAATGGAACTGCTGAGTTGAGGACCACTTTTGTGTTTTACTGTCAGAAATGATTTATTATTCTTATTATTTCATTATTCAGAAACATTCATCGACATTCTGGATCATTACTTATGAAGCTTTACTGCAGTAATTCCTGAGTCCAGTTTGATGACGTTTGTGACACTGGGGCGATGTTTTTGTAGTGGAGGAACAAATCCCGGTCAGTACCTGTGATTGGTTGAACAAACAGCCCTCCCCTGGCTCGCGGGGGGGGGGGGGGGGGCCTTTTAAAATGGACGCACCTGAGTTAGTTGAAATTCTTGTAATCAAGAAGTAAAAAAGAAATGAAGAAACACAGCTGGAACACTTTCAAGGATTTAATTTTCCAAAATCCTGCTGTTGGCACTCAGGTAGGATTGCAGGTGTGTTCGAACAGCGTCTATAATTGTGATATATATGGAGAAGAAGTATAGCTCTTTCCTTTATTTGCAACCTGTCCTAAATTCTTTAAATTCCTTTCTATTTTTAATTTTTAGACATTTGAAAATGAATTTTGAAATGAGACTTTAGGGCAGTCACAAAAATCATCTCTTTTAAATATGTAATGGGTCCATTGATTTGGTGACTGTCGGTGAAAAACATGCTGTGAAAAATAGATGTAATAGATGATGATTTCCAGAATGATGTCTGCTGGTTCAAGTTCTTCACCAGTGAAATCTTGAGCTTTATTTTCACGCTTTGCATTTTACAATATGAGCCAGCTTGGTAAGTGTTGGATCTTTGGAGCAGAACCCACATGTGGAGGATGGTGATGAGAATCCTGATCGTGGGAATTGGACCAGTAAGAGAGAGTACGTGCTGTCATCGATTGGCTATGCCGTCGGCCTGGGAAACATCTGGAGGTTTCCATATTTAGCCTACAAGAATGGAGGGGGTACGTATGTGGTTCTGAACCATTTCTGTTGGGCAATCCATTTAATGGCACCTATATTAAACTTCTTTACATTCTCCTCCTTTACTTTGAGCAGGGGCTTTTCTTGTGCCCTACTTTGTGATGCTGCTGGTTGCTGGCATTCCTCTTTTCTTCCTGGAAAGTGCCTTCGGTCAGTTCTGCAGCCAAGGCCCGATCCACATATGGAGAGCTGTGCCATTACTGCAGGGTAAGACAATAAGTGAGACATGAGGCGAGGCGATCTGGTCAAACATGAGTGATTTAATGGAGGTGTTGGTTAGTGGTTTATTGCACCTCTTAAACTATTTTATGGCTCTTTTTGGTTTAGTTTTAAGGCTTTGTGTCCAGAGATCAGTCAGAGCTGAAGGGATTTATGTGCCTTTACCTTCAGGTTCAGTGCATAACCACTCAGAATAAAAGGGAAAGATTGACTGTTTCAACAACCTCATTCCGGTTCAAAGTAAAACTGAAATAGAAAGATTACCAGTCAAGCTGTGACCAAATCTAATCAATAACCTATAGTTTAATAGTAGAATTAGACAAAGAATTTCAAAATTTGTTTTGATCTTGAATAAGAGGTTGGTTTTGTGCAAGAGGCTGAATGAATCCTCTTATCAGTGCAGGGATGGTGCAACAGATACAAGCTATATGTTGTGAAATGCTGAGATTTACCTGGATGAGTTCAAACAATGACATTAAGAATAAGCCTTGGATGAACTTGGGTGGCCTGAATGTAAGGGACCTCTGACTGAATGTAAGGGGCTGATTCAGTAATTGTACTTCTGCACTGTAGTGCTTTTATTAGAAAGTAAGAGCAACCATTCCTATGTCTTCTCTCTCTCACTCTTAAGGTGTAGGCGTCGCCATGGTTATGGTGACTTTAACAGTGTCCATCTACTACAACGTCATCATCGGCTACAGCCTGTACTACATGTTCGCCTCCTTCCAGTCTCCTCTGCCCTGGTCCAGCTGCTTCAGCTGGGCTGACAGTAACTGCAGTGAAACACCCTTAGGTACTTAAGTGTTTCTGATGGAGAGATCAGTTGTGCTGTCTCTGTCATGGGTGGAGCATTGAACATAATCTGATTTGAAAGAAAGATTAGAAAGAAAACTTGGGAGGATTTTTACAATAATATGGAGAAAGAAGAAACCCAATAATAATAATAATAATAATAATAATAATAATAATAATCTTCTGTTCAGGTTAGGAACTAAACAAACCATCCACCTGTCCTCTCTCCTTCTCTAGTGTATTGCAATGTCAGTGGTGTTTTAGTGACCAACTGGACTCAAGAAACCAACGCTTCATGTCCTTCATCCGACATGATCCAGGTTCCAGTGCAGAGCCCGAGTGAGCAGTACTGGGAGTAAGGACCTCACACTCCAGCGCATTCACACACACACACGTGTCATGAGGACAGGGTGGTACTATCAGAATTCTCTCCTCCTCAGCCGTGTGGCTCTGCAGAGATCTGGTAGTCTTGATGAAACAGGACCAGTAGTCTGGCACTTGGCTCTCTGTCTGCTGCTGAGCTCTGGACTCGTCGCTGCAGCTCTCATCAAAGGTATCAAGTCATCAGGGAAAGTAAGTCAGATCTGCTCGACAACAATCTACTTCTCTTGCTACTTCAAAATAAAAACGATCCCTTGCTGGATTTTACACTGTATCTTTACAGAGTGTGACCTCTTGGACCTCTCCCCCCAGGTTGTGTATTTCACAGCTACATTCCCTTACGTGGTGATTGTGATCCTGTTGATCAGGGGTGTGACACTGGAGGGCGCTAGAGATGGGATAGAGTTCTACATTGGTTCCCAGTCAAATATGACCAAACTGACAGAAGCGCAGGTAACAATCTGTAACCATCAAGACATATCAGAATGTTAAGTTAAAGGTCAACATATGTTTTCTTGTCTGTTTTAGACTTGGAAAGATGCTGCGACTCAGACCTTCTACTCTCTGTCTATTGGCTGGGGCGGAGTCATGACTCTCGCCTCATACAACAATTTCAACAACAACGTTTTCAAGGATTCATTGGTTGTGACGCTGACTAATGCTGGTATGAGAAGAGTGATCATTTCTCAGGAGGTTGATGTTCAATTAACCAATTTGAAAGATGGAAACCCGGTGTTCATCATAAAAGGCCGGTGCGTTGAGAGTCTGTTGTAAAGATGTTTTAGTCTCTTCTACTGTGTTCATCTTCTTCAAGGCACAAGTGTGTTTGCTGGCTTCGCTATATTTTCCATTCTGGGTCACATGGCTCACGTTTATAAAATACCTGTTGGAGAGATGGTGAAGGAAGGTAAGACACACACCTGAGCACTACTGAAGCTGTGGACCGCTTCCAGAGACTTCTCTGATTCTTTGCTCTCGTGCAGGATTCGGCTTGGCATTCATTGCATATCCAGATGCTCTTTCCAAGCTGCCAATTTCTCCTCTGTGGTCATTTTTGTTCTTCTTCATGCTTCTAACGGTCGGTCTCGACTCCCAGTTTGCAGGAATAGGTGACAGCTTAATTTCCCACTCACATATGATTCAAATGGCCACTGCAACAGCACTTCCTATGCTGAGATCTTTCTTCCTCTTGAACGTAGAGGTGATCACCACCTGCCTGCTTGACTCATTCCCAAAAATCTTCAAATCCAAACACGCCATGTTGACTTTGACCACCAGTGCCATCCTCTACCTGCTGGGTCTGCCATGTGTCACAAGAGTGAGTACAGAGACGCGACATAACATATGATAAATACTTAATTATTTTAAATTGCTTGGTATCTTTATTTTGGTGCGTATTTATTCCCCTGACAACTTTTCACTTTACCCTTACATTTGAACACATATAGCTCTGTTTTTAAGTCTTTACATTTTGCAACAGGATATTTTCTTTGTAGTTTTAACACATTTGTATTCATATTTTGATGTTATTATTGACATCACAACCTTTTTTTTTTTTTTTTTAAAGATACAAATTGTTGCATTTGCTAGACCTCATGGTGGGTTTCAGTTATACCCGAGTGCAGGCTAGTGTTGCTTCTTGAGGAACAAGGTGGTTCATGAGTACCAGACGAGAACGTTCCGTCCCTCATGTAATGGGAGCAACATCATGCCCTGCAAATTGTACTTTCAAGACTTAATTTGACCTCAAGTGTGTTGTCATGTTCATCATAGTATATCAACATCTGCTACTGACGGTCAATATTGACAACCACACTAGAGTGGATAGTCATTATTTATTCAGTATATGTTGTTTTTCTTTTTATGATAGAAGGATGCACGTCTAAGATGTGACCTCACATTAACATGAGGCGAGCTTTGCTTTGCACAAACGGCCTTCAAAGAGCTGTTTTTGACTTCTATACTTTCAGAGTCAGTCCTGTATAAATCTAATATGGTAAAGACGTGAATGCTGGATTCATTTTTGCTTGTGTATCTGCTTCTCTTATTTCTGTTATGTGGTATATGGGCTTAGTTACCACTATGCTTCTTTGCGTGTGTGTGTGTGTGTGTGTGTGTGTGTGTGTGTGTGTGTGTGTGTGTGATAGGCAGGAATATACTGGGTGACCCTAATTGACCAGTTTGTAGCCAGCTGGGTGCTGCTCATTCTGGCTCTCTTGGAGATCATTGGTGTCTTTTACATATACGGTGAGTTGGATGGTTCTGCGTACAGTACTTGTGAAAAATAAGTGACAGAATTTGGCTTTGAACCCTATTTATGTATACATGTGTGTTGTTGTTGGTTTCAGGAGGAAACCGTTTCATCAAAGACACTGAGATGATGCTTGGCAAGAAGAGTTTCTTTTTCTGGCTCTGGTGGAGAGCATGTTGGTTCTTCATCACCCCCTGCATCATCGCAGTTAGTCCCCCTGCAGACAACACTGCTGTTTCACCATCCAGTTGTGGAAGTACATTAGCACACACACTTTTTATCTTTTTGTCTGTAGGTGATCCTGGTCTGGTCCCTGCTGACCTTCACACCCCCATCCTACGGACCAATCCAGTACCCGGTCTGGGGCCTGGCTCTGGGCTGGTGCATGATTGTATTCATCCTCATCTGGATCCCTGCTGTTGCTGTATATAAGCTACTAAGAGAAGAGGGCAACCCTTGGAAGGTGTGTGTGTGTGTGTGTGTGTGTGTGTGTGTGTGTGTGTGTGTGTGTGTGTGTGTGTGTGTGTGTGTGTGTGATGGATATATATATATATATATATATAGAAAAGGCTATTCACATTTTTCAAAACACCTCAAATCTCTTCCTTTCACAGCGTCTGAAGTCACTGTGCTCCCCTTCTGAACAGTGGCACCCTTATCTGGACATCCATCGTGGGGAGCGCTACTCAGTTGAACTCTGCCATCGCAGGAAAACTCCCATCACCACTCCAGAAGTAAATGTAAATGTCATCTCCAGCTCAAGGCTTTGAATATTATGTGTGAATATATTTCCAACCTGTCATTTTTTCCACTTTGGTGAGGCTGCTACTGCATACTGCAAACTGAAACTGCATCATGTTATTTGACACTCAGTCGGCAGCAACTCTAATTTAAACTCACAGAAGAGGTCTCTCACTCGCTCCAAGAAATGTTCTTAAAACAGCCAGAATACACTCCAACAAGTACGTGTGAGGTCATTTGTTTTATAAATGAAAGTTTGTGAGCTCAGAGATGAATGGAACATGTCATGTGTGTTACACAGAATCAGTCAATACACAATCAGCTTGAGGCCATGTTTAACCCTGGTCTTTGGTCTTACCTACACATTGTGTGTATCGATTCCATTAACTTTGATCCACCGAGGATCACGTGGTTTAACTTCTATAGTCTGGCCCTAACCCTGAGGACGCTCCTTCTACCCTCCTTTCTTAACAACCCAGCTGCCACCGTAAACCAAGAGGCCTCTGGCTCCGACCTTGGCTGAATAAGCAACTCAGATCTGGAATGCAGACGGATCTGAAGGGACGCTCCTCCAAACACCTACATATAAATTAGAAGCTTGAATAATACAGAGGAGATGCTATGAAAGAGAAATCTCCTTGACTGGGATGTTTTTTTATGAGGTAGCAACAATAGCAGATGAGCCCAAAGAGACACTTCAGAGGAGTCATGTGACTCAGTGTAAATATCAAGATCAGGATAATCCTCCATCGCACCATTAATATTATTGTACCTGCTGGACTTACTTTACCTGTTTTTACCTCTTGTAATTTATAGCAGTAAATACAATATTATTTTTACATCTCCCATATGTGATGAAGTGAAACATGGATGACACAACTACACAACCTCAAGCTGGAAGCTCTGCATGTTTGTGTTGATCCGAGTTGTTACTACATGTTTTAGAGTTAATGTGCAACACTTTCAGTCAATTAACATCCACCTCACAACTATTTTGTTTCTATTTAGTCTACCTTTTACTTTTGTCTCTTTGTAGGTCACTTTTACATACTGTGTTATTTGCAAATGTTCTCACTCTCCATTCACACATTTTTTTAAATGTATTGTATCCCATTGTTTCTTTATTCTTGTGTATTCCTTCTTTTCCGATAAATATTTTTCACTACCTCGTGTGATATTACAGCATCGAGGGTGAAAGACAAAGGATGAATTTCAATTGATAGGAAAATCTTACACGCTCCTTGCCTTCATAAACGGTTTTATGTATCAAACACTCAGATGATCAATCTCAAGTGTGTCAATCAAAATTTGCCTTGTGCCTCCTCTCTGGTCATCATTACTCAGATTAAATGATATTTTGAAGCAATTGTTCAGAATATTTTCAGAATGTAAAGCGTCTTCATTCCTTTCACAGCTACTCTCTCACTTCTCATTAGCCAAAGAAAACAGCACCGAACACCTGAGTAACACAACTCAATGGCTTCTCAGCTCCATGTGATCACCAGTTGAACCAGACTGTGCAGGTGTGACAGAGACACTTCTGTCAGTTATTTAGCGTTTACCTCTTGGTGCGTCTGATCCACAAATAGTATTTGATTAAGCTGAAAGGCTTACTTTGACTCTCAGTGCAAATGTCTGTTTGCATATGACTTAACTGCAGTTTCTGGGAAAAGAAAATAGAAAAAAAAAAATCCCACCAAGAAAAAAAACCCTGATTTTTTTGTGTTTATGATCAGTTTTGTAAAGTATCAATTTCTGGGAAATGAATGTAAAACTATGGATAGACCCAGCTGTAGAAATGAACATGACCATTATAAGATGAACTGTAATTGTAAGCTGTGGATGAATGGCTGGAGCAAAAGTTCTCTCCCTCGCTCTCTCTCTCTCTCTCTCTCTCTCTCTCTCTCTCTCTCTCTCTCTCTCTCTCTCTGTCTCTCCCCCACCCCTCTGGGATGATGTCATCTGTCAGTAGGTGAGTCATCTGGTAGCTCTGTAATTACAGCTGTATGCTTTCAATAACTAAGTAGCTCTCTGACATCATCAACCGGAATGAGATCTTTTATCAAGAGAAGCTACAATAATAATGACAGGGATCCGGACTGACAGCAGAGCTCTTCTACGTTCATTTCTAAATCACGTCTTCTAGATCTGCAGTATCTACATTTTGTCTTTATACAGTGAAGTTTCTGCATGCTGGATAGAACTTGTGAGAGTAAAAACTGACCATAAATGACATCAGCTGACACAAGTTAAACCTTTTTGTTTGTTTGAACCTGAAGAACTTGTCTGAACAGATGCCCTGCAGACAGATCCATGCACACACGGAGGATGACACACACAGGTCATGACAAAGCCTTAAGAACACAAAGACAGATCAACTCTGCAATTCATCTGGTCTTTGAACCACTTCCAACACCTGTACACACGGTGTGTACCTTTCATTTTATCGTGTGAACTGTTTTCTCTTTATTTGTTCTCTGGCCTGAGTGGTGAAACAAACTGCAGATCAATGGAGGTTAGAATATGAAGTTCAGTTACTGACAAGTCAGACACAGCAAGAGCGTCTTTGACGTATTTCATATACAGTTCTCAATGGCCGTGATGCATGATGAAATTTACCTTCTTAATGCGTGCTTGTATGTGTTTGTGTGTGTGTGTGTGTGTGTGTGTGTGTGTGTGTGTGTGTGTGTGTGTGTGTGTGTGTGTGAAATGGTCATGAGAAGTCATCATCAGTTTGGAGAGTTTCCCTTAAGCGCTTTAATCCTGATGTCTTTGTAAGTTTTGTTGCTTTGGCTTCAATGTGTCACAAGGGGTAGGTCTGAGCGCGACAATATTGCTGCTTTCAGTAGCCCCAACATTTTGTGTATGTGTGTGTGTGTGTGTGTGTGTGTGTGTGTGTGTGTGTGTGTGTGTGTGTGTGTGTGTGTGTGTGTGTGTGTGTGTGTCCATATCCACAGTGAGGTATGGGCCTAGGAGATTCTGAAGGTGAGTTCACCAGCAGAATCTCTCTTTTGGTTCTCAGCCTGCACCCTGACTGTCCCTTCACCTCTTGCACTCACGCATGGATCCTCCATGCTGCTCCATATTCTTTTACATGATGATGAACCTCCACCCTCTCCATCTCCCCTCCTGCCTGATGTGGTAACATGCATTTAAAATCAGGACGTGTCGAGAGTCCATCTCTCACCCAGTATTTTCCAGCACAGTGAGTTTGCAGGCAGTAGCTTGTGTTCCATAGGTAGAGCACCAATTTGTCTGTGGTGCAGTAAGTGGTGTTGTAGTGAGTGAAGGGTCCTCTGGTCCAAACCTCACATTGGAGAGACCCATACTTACTAAGATGCTGAAGCTGGGACCTTACAGACTGCTGCTGTTGGAGCCTCAAAAACTCCTCCAGCTTCTCTGCTGGTGATGTGATAGTGTGTTTGAGTGTTGTGCTGGGTTGCTATCGAACTCTGGAAAAAGAAACCTCTGGGTGTGATGTAAAACCCCAAGAAGAGCATTAAGCCCCGAGAAATCAGGGGCATACATCCTCAAATTGCAGCCATCTGGCAATTCAAACTACAAGGAGCTCAGTCAAGCAGCCGGTAACTACAGTGTGAACTCATGGCAATTTTGATTAAAAACAAATGAATAAATAAATCAAATAAAATTTAGACATTTCTAAATTTTACATCCTGACTTTGACCATTGATAGAAAACTACATTTTCATGTGGTGTATAAATGTATATGTATAATGCTGTCCTACAGAGAACAACCTGGCATTACTCCAGGTTATTACAGCTAAAAAATTTTTTTTTTTTTTAAATTTGGCTTCTGTAAAAATGGCACCATTCTGTGTTTGGGACCGGATTTGCCTGCAGTAAGACAAACCTGACCTGTGAATAGCCTTGTCTTGGAAAGAAAAGACCTGCCTATGCGTGGGCGGAGCCTCACATGTACATCTATGTCGAGCAACTGCAATAGCGCAGTCGTTGCTCGTATTTTATCATCCAGCTGAGGAGGAAAGACTGATCTCAAGAGTCATTAAATACCCTAGTTAGATAATTTACAAGATTTTGCCGCATTGTAAATGTTAATTAACATTCAATATACTTCACTGTGGGGCAAACTTTTCCTTCAAAACAAAAGGTAAGGCATTTAATTTAATTAATTTAAAATTGTATGACACGTCACAACCCTACATTAAAAGCTGGAGTTAAACTGATTTTTTTTTTTTTTTTTTTTTTTTTTTTTTTACAGTGTTACACATGTAAAGAAACTGGCTGAAAACTCGTCACTGAGAGTTCTGATAAATTTTTGAGAAGTTTGAATTTCCTCCAGTGGTCAACAGATGCAACAACATGTCAGAACAGAGCTTTAACCTTTCCAAGGATCCGTCCAGCAATGCAAATCAGGTAAGTTCTGCTTCTTAGACAGCAAAAGTAGTATATTTCTACTGGTTAGCATCTTTTAAATGGTTAAAGTAATAATGAACATAATAAAAGACAACTACTAATGATTTAATAGCACTGCGGTGACTCAAACCCAGACTAACACCCAAATAAACATTACAGAACTTTTTAATCCAGCAGGAAAATTGTAACTGATGTTCATTTGAATAATAAATAATGGACTTTTCCCTCAGGGCTGACTTCCTCTTTTCAAACATTTGCTCATTGCACTGAACTCCCCTCATTTGTTTAGCATGTTGTACTTTCTCACTGCAGAAATTTGAGATTGCATTGCTGGAAAAGTTTAGTTGCTGTATTAAAAACAACTGCATGGGGAAGGGACATTATGAATGAATCCCATCTGGCTCTTTCACCAGGTACCACACTAATCATGTAATTTGGCTTGTTTGAGGATGTTCACCGGAGACACCAGCGGATGTTTGGTTGGAATGTAACTCTGATATATCCAGAATTACTGCTCTGCCACCATCTACCAACAAACTCAAGGTGCTGCCAGGCAACAAGCTTTCAGCTCTGACCGTAGTGCAGTGCAGCCTGTTCTAATAGTCTCTTGCTGTATAATATTGGCAAGTTTAACAATTTCTCATGAGGAAAACTCCTGTCCACCAATGTATAATTGGACTTCACCTAAAGTCCTCTGGTTGTTGCTTGCCTCTGCCAACAGACATTTTCCAAGCATTCACAGCACTGCCACCCAACTGGTATTTAACCAAGACCCCAGGATCAGTGCAGGGTATTGAGGCTAATTTTGCATGATGGCCAAACCATGGAATTACAAGTATTTGTACAAGTGGTGTCTCCTGGACATTTGATTTAACTTGCAAAATTTAATCTGCCAGATAAAAAAAAAATGTTATTCCCATTCATGTTTGCCAAGGTTTAACCTGCTTTTGGTGGCACAGTGGCTCTGTGATTAGCAGTGTCACCGCACAGCAAGAGGATTTGGACTGGAATCCAAGCGCTGGCAGGGGTCGTTCTGTGAGGCTTCTCTCTTGGTGCCCCGGCCTTCTCCCACACAGAAAAAACATCCCGTTTAAGTTAATTGAAGACTCCAAATTTTCTGTAGACGTAAATGTGAGTGTCAGTGTTGTGGTGGACTGGGTTCTGTCTCAAGCCCAATAGCAACTGGGATAGGCTCCAGTCCACAGGGACACTGAACAAGATAAGTGACAATGGATGGATGGATGAAGGGGCTTGTGTGCTTGTTATGAAGGCCCACAAATGGACCCGCCTTCATTTTCTCTCAGTGGTCACTTAACTGGCACACACCATTTCTGCATGCATCCAATACAAGATGCTGCCACTCACCCACAGTCCATTACTCCGTCAGCCTGCTCCTCCATACTGGTTTCACCATCGCCACGCTCCCTCCCTCTGCTTGCCTCACCCCTACACTGCAGGCTCGCAGGCCTGTGCCAACTACCAACTCCTCTCATCTCTTGCTCTACAGGGATGGTATGAGCCCCCCCCCCCCCCCCCCATCAGAATTAACTCACTACCTGTCTTTTTATTGGATGCTAAAGACACAACTGTCTTATTACCCTGCTTTAAAAAAATACTTAGCATCATATTCCTTTAGAAGGTCTTTGATGAAGACTGTTACAGTTCTCTTGTTACTTTGGACAAAAGCGCCTGCTAAATGATGTGATACAATGCAATGTAATTACCACTGTGTGATGTTTATGTATTTTATTTGATTATCCACCTGAATAATAGACTACAACTAGTGTAACTTTGGGCAGGGTGATTGTGCGGGTGATGCAGATGAGAATGCGGAACGTGGGAACTGGACAAACAAGACAGAGCACATGCTCTCTATGGTTGGTTATGCTATTGGCCTTGGAAATATCTGGAGGTTTCCGTTTATTGCCTATAGGAATGGAGGAGGTATGTATTCAGTATAGAAGATTATATTTGACGACTGCTGTATTGTGTTTCCGATATGTGTTCTAATCCCTATGAGCAGGTGCCTTTGTCATTCCCTATTTTCTGACATTGGTTTTGTGTGGAATTCCCATGTTCTTCCTGGAAAGCGCCATTGGTCAATTCTGCAGCCAAGGCGGAGTCAACATCTGGAGGGCAGTACCATTACTGCAGGGTGAGCCTGCCCTTTGAATTCTTTGAAAAATCTGTAATTTCAAAGACTTTCACACATAGGAATAGGATCCCAAACAGAAATGGAGCAAAGCATTTGCTCAGGCGGACCAGGAAGTCCAGCTCTACTCATAATCCTCTTTCAGATGCTGATCAACTATTCCAAGCCAGCCCATTTCAGCTGGGGACCCACTTAATTATTTCCAGGCATTCAATTGGCAAATGTCCTTCAAGGCAGTTGTTTTAAGCTGCTTCAGTCTGTCTACACTTCTTGCTTCTTCTGCGTGAACTCTTGCATGCTGTGAACAGGGTCTGCAGAAGAAAAAAAAAACACATTCTATCCACCAAAAGTACACACAAAGAGTACATTTCTTACATTTTTGCAAAATTTGTAAAATGTTCACTGCTATGTAATTTCTGTCATATAACCTGTTTTTGTAGTTCTACATTTTCCATCAGAGAACATACTGTTTCTCAAAATAGAACCTTCCCAACCTTTAAGTTGAATGAGGAACTATTTTACCAAAGGAGAGCTTTGTCCAGGGTCTCCCTTCATGCAGCAGGAAGATGAAATTGAACATTTCTGTGGTTTGTTTGGTTGAGTAGTAATTAAAATCGTGTATGATGATAAAATGATACAGGATAGTGCACTTTGTATTGTCATTAGCTGTGTATTTTGTGCATTCTATTGTTTTTTTCAGGTGTTGGTGTAGGCATCTTTACTTTGAACTTTTTGGTTTCAATATACTACAACGTCATCATCGCCTACAGCCTGCACTACCTGTTCGCCTCCTTCCAGTCTCCTCTGCCCTGGTCCAGCTGCTTCAGCTGGGCTGACAGTAACTGCAGTGACAAACCTTTAGGTGATTTTGCCTTTTTTGATGAAGAAATGCTGATGCTGGTCTATTCTTCTTGAACATGAATCCACTCCATCTCCAGTACAATTGATGGTATAATTTGGTGAAGGTAGAAAAAGACTGCACCCTGCAAACCAGTTAGGAACGGCCAAGTGATCGATGTAATATGACAATGCTTATTGGGATGTTACATAGGCGCACATACCAAAATACAAACCATCCACCTGTTCTCTCTCCTTCTCTAGTGTATTGCAATGTCAGTGGTGTTTTAGTGACCAACTGGAGTCAAGAAACCAACGCTTCATGTCCTTCATCCGACATGATCCAGGTTCCAGTGCAGAGCCCGAGTGAGCAGTACTGGGAGTAAGGACCTCACACTCCAGCGCATTCACACACACACGTGTCATGAGGACAGGGTGGTACTATCAGAATTCTCTCCTCCTCAGCCGTGTGGCTCTGCAGAGATCTGGTAGTCTTGATGAAACAGGACCAGTAGTCTGGCACTTGGCTCTCTGTCTGCTGCTGAGCTCTGGACTCGTCGCTGCAGCTCTCATCAAAGGTATCAAGTCATCAGGGAAAGTAGGTCAATCCGTATTTATACACAGAAATTGTGAAACATTACTTCCTCTACATGAAAACAAAAATCTTAATCATCACTCACCACATTTACATCTGCTACTGAGCTGAATTTTAATGGTGCTGTACTGCAACAGTACGTGTCGTGGTTGGATATTGCACAGTTCAAGACTGGGTGGATGCCAGGTTTGGCCTTTTTCCCTTTGCCTCTCCAGGTTGTGTATTTCTCAGCTACATTCCCTTATGTGGTGATTGTGATCCTGCTGATCAGAGGTGTGACACTGGAGGGCGCTAGAGATGGGATAGAGTTCTACATAGGTTCAAAATCCAACATCACTAAACTGACCGAAGCACAGGTAGGGGTGGCGTTTTCCTTTTCTACAACACAACTGAGGAACTGAAGACATGCTTTCTTGTCTGTTTGGCTAAATTCTAGCACAGTTTTGATTACAGTGATTTGGTTGAAGGCTGACATTATAATGAAAAATGCTAACAGGTTTAGCAAGTGTAATCGTTTCACTGTCTTAGTTTGCTCTGTATCAATGATAGAGCCTCTGTCGTCTTGGACAACTACTGCTGATTTTAATCCAATCACAAAATCAATTCAATCAATTTAAAATAATTCTTTGAATTGTTGATTATGAAATGAAGTAGTCTGTAATAGGTTTCTTATCTCTAATACATTGCATTTTTTCTGTTGATCAACTGCTGTTTCATGTTATTGTCATGATGATACTCTGCAGAGTCATGCTCACAGGGATTTGGAGCCCGAATAGTTTTGCAGAAACTAAGTTTAATTTAATGGTATTCTTCATGTAGGTACTAAATAAATGTAGAGCTGTTGTGCCCAGTGGTGGACTGACACATCATCTTTACAGTTATGCTGCTGTGTTTGATAAATTTGTCTCCAGGTACTCTTATTAAACAGACTTGTCCATGTATTTTAGGTGTGGAAGGACGCAGCAACTCAGACTATGTATTCCTTGTCTATTGCTTGGGGAGGTGTTGTGACACTTTCTTCCTATAGCAACTTCAACAACAATATGTTCCTTGACACGCTGATTGTAACCCTCATCAATCATGGTAGGAAAACACTGTTGAAGCATTATCTGAGTGAAGATATCTACATATAAATCTACAACATGTGTGGTAGGAGACGTACGAGGCATCCCACTATTTTCATCTCTCCCTATACAGGTACTAGTGTATTAGCAGGCTTTGCCATCTTCTCAATTTTGGGTCACATGGCACGCATCTATGGAAAGCCTGTTGCAGAAGTGGTGAATGAAGGTCAGAAACCTGGAATGCCACACACTGAAAATGTCAAAAGCCGCCACATATTTTCTAATGTTTTACTTTTCCATCTTTGTGCAGGCATTGGCCTGGCATTCATTGTATATCCAGACGCCCTGGTTAAGATTCCCGCTTCCACTCTCTGGTCTATTCTGTACTTCTTGATGCTTTTCATCATTGGCCTCGACACTGAGTTCACGCTCCTAGGTGAGATTAGCATTTACCAGCAGCTGCTCGTTAATTTGCATAAATTTATTTAATTCAAAAGACCTTTTTCAGCATCTTGAATCTGTGTGGTGAAACAAGCAATTACTTTTTTTTTCTTTTTTCTTTTTTTTAATTTAGCCCCAAAATATTCACCTGGCTCATTGCCTCTCGTTTCTCTTCTCCTCCGCAGAGGTGATAACCACCGCCATGGTTGATGCCTTCCCTCAAGTCTTCAGATCCAGACGTGCCCTTTTAAGTTTCGGGGCTTGTTCCATTGTGTTTTTATTGGGCTTGCCATGTATCACAAGGGTGGGCCTGCTGAGAGAGACAATATTGCTGCCCTGTGTTGTGATTGTCCTGCTTATGTGTGTGTGTGTGTGTGTGTGTGTGTGTGTGTGTGTGTGTGTGTGTGTGTGTGTGTGTGTGTGTGTGTGCTAAATAGGCAGGAATATACTGGGTGACTCTTATTGACCAGTTTGCTGCCAACTGGGTTCTGCTCCTTCTGGCCCTGTTAGAGATTATTGGTTTCGTCTACATTTATGGTAAATACCAGTATATGCAGCTTTCATACAACATATTTGTAAACAACTTTGCCATTTGTATGTTCACGTGTACCAATGAGGATGCCAAAATCAGGGAGGCCTGAGTTTTAGTTGGGGCTCATCTGTCTTTCCTTATGATTAGACTTTGTTCCTTGAGAAGCACACAAAGGAATTCCAAACTTTAGCAGTCGGCTGCACCTCATGGAGTTACACTATCTATCTCATCAGAAAGACACTTTGGAAAATCGGGAGGCAGCCACCCGGATTTATTCCTTATGCAATGAATAGTCTGCTTCCCCACAAGGCCTGTATGGGTTTTTTCCAGTTCTTCAGCAAAATTTTAAAAAAGAAAAAGAAAAAAAGAAAAATTAAAAAAAGAAAAAAACAGTTTCATTATGTTTGCTTGAACTGATTTATGTCTTTTTCAGAAAAAAAGAAAAAAGTAAATATGCAAAATATTATTCTGCTATAGCAAATTTTAAACCCATATGATTTACTGGCTGTTTGTGTTGAAAGCATCTTTCTGCATTTTCTAAAAATCCGATTTTGTCTCCAGACAGCAGCAACATACCCGTTATTAACTGGCACCAAATAAAAGAAATGCCCATATGAAAGAGAATTCCCCATTTCTACATATTTTTGTGTGAAAGTGTCAATCAAATGTTGCATGTAAATTTTCAGCCTAAATCTAAACATTAATTCTGAATATCAATGTTCAATCTAAATATAAATGCTAAATAAAAATATACATTTTTCATGTAAATAAAAATATCAAATCCAAATTATAAACCTGGAAACTATTTTAGAAATTTAATATTTATATTTAACATCCCAAACCCATCCATTGTCTACCTCTTATCCTGTTAAGGGTCGTGGGGGGGGGGGGGGTTGGAGTCTATCCCAGCAGCTTTCAGGGTTCACCCTGGACAGGTCACCAGTCCATCACAGGACCAACACATAGAGACAGACAACCATTCACACTCACAGTCACACCTACGGTCAATTTAGAGTATCAATCAGCCTCGTCCCCTCTTGATGTCTTTGGACTGTGGGAGGAAGCTGGAGTACCAGAGAGAACCCACACAGGAACAGGGAGAACATGCAGACTCCACACAGAAAGACTTGAACCTTCCAGTTCTGGAACCTTCTTGCTATGAGGCGACAGTGCTAACCACTGCACCACCGTGCCGCCCTTACATTTAACGTTTCCATTTAAAATGTATTTCGCGTTTGTTGTCTTTCACACCCAAAATGTGTGTTCACTTACAATTCACTTGTCATGTATATAAAACTATAAATCCCATTCAGCTCTATTGTACGTACACTGATTTTATTTGGTGAACAAATGGCATCGCTGACCCTTTGACTTGGAGCCGAATGCTTGAATTATGGAAGCATTAGTATCGAAACCATTTCTGTTGCTGTCTATACTTGTGTGTTCTTTGCAGGAGGAAACTGCTTAATCAAAGATATTGAGATGATGATCGGAGAAAAGAGTTTCTACTTCTGGCTGTGGTGGAGAGTGTGTTGGTTCTTCATCAGCCCCTGTATTGTTCTGGTGAATATAACCTCACTTTTGCTGGTTGCAGAAATCATCTGAGTCACATACAATCCTACTGTATATTTACTAACAATTCCTGTTGATGGTACCTTTTTTTTTAGGGTTTTAAGTCAATAAAAACATCACCTTTGTTCCTCAGGTGATTATGGTCTGGTCCCTCGTTTCATTTGTGCCCCCCTCGTATGGAGCAGTCCAGTTCCCATCTTGGTTTTTGGCTCTTGGATGGTGCATGACTGCCTTCATCCTCATCTGGACTCCTATTGTTGCTGTATATAAACTGATGAGAGCAACCGGGACACCCTGGAAGGTAGGAAGAGCCCGGAATGACAGAAATCATATTGAACAAGGTTTTCTTTAAAAGATTAGACTGAGATTCATGATCCTGGTCGTATATCGTCCACAGCGTCTGAAATCTTTGTGCACTCCATCTGTGGATTGGCACCCCTACCTGAAGATCCATCGGGGAGAACGATACTCAGAAAAATGCTGCCGTCAAAGAAGTGCTAACAAATGATAAGTGAATGTAAATGCAAAAAGTCAGATCATGACTGTGGGGGTTCATGTGCACATTAATATTGGAGACAGCTAAATACGGTTTTATTGGGGTTTGAGTCTGTGAATGCTGCCAGTGGATATCGGAGCATAGACACGACTGCAGTCAGATTAATGGCTCCAGTATACGTGCAACAGCATTCCCTCCCCTCATTGAAGTACGCTCCAATTAAATCTACCTTCACATTCTTTAACAGAATTACACTTATGGTTGACAAAATGAAGAGAAAAAACAACACAAAGGGTCCTACTTCAGTGTTGGGTCACCATAAGACACTTTGACATGGATGGTGAACACAGTTTCTTTAAAATACATTACCTCATTTGTTATTTTGTTGATGTTGATTGTATTCCGTTGAGTTGGGATCCGGTGGTTCACGGTTCACCTTAATTACATCAAAATATTCAATTATCCCTCTGTTCTGTCTGAAAATGGAATGAAATCACTCCATTTCTTCACTGACTGACTGGGTTTTCATCATCCATCTGTGCAGAATGTTCCCACTTTCACCGATCAGCCAAAGCATTCAAATCACTGACAGTTGAAGTAAATAACATTTATTATCTTGTCACAGTGGCGACTGTCACAGAGAGGGACATATGAGGCCGCAAGTGAACTGTCAGTCCTTTAAGTTGAAAGACCAAATGACAAATGAAAGGATCTGAGTGGCTGACAAAGGACAAACTAACTTGATGACCAGTTCAGAGCCAGAACAGCAAGTCTGATAGAGTCTTCCTGGTGTGCAATGATTAGTGCCTCCCAAATATGGTCCAAGGAAGGAAAACTGGTGAACCAGGTCGAGGGTAATTACAGCTCACTACACGTGGGAGTGAAGTATAGTTTGTCTGTTCTGATTCCACAGAAGATCTCCTAGGACCACATGAGGAGTTTTGTCAATATTGAGAAGAACCAAGAAACAACTTATGTTTTAGGTGTTTTAACTAACAGGTGCATAATAACAATACCAAAGGGAATGCTCCATCCAGTTGAAATGGAAAAAAAAAACCCTCTTGAAATCAGTAGTCCAGAATGACAGCCTTGTTTATGAGTGCGTGACTGGATCCTGTAATGATAGCGGGATGAAAAATTGCAGTACAAATAGATATCAGTGGTTGCTAAGAGGGATTATTTTTAAAGGTGAATAAGGGTGCAAGTAGTACATATGACTGCTTTTAATGAAAATACATTGTACATGTATGTATTTGTGTGACTGCAATTGTTAGTGTATTGTCAAAGTAACATCTGTTGCCTAAATCTCGTTATTACTGTATGTGTTTAACCTGAATGATGAAATGCACTGTCCCCTTTATCCATATTGACCATTTCTGGTTACGACAATCAATATTTGTCCCACTCAGCTGTAATGTTCTCTGCAATATATGAGGTGAATAATAGTATTGATCACATTTTATGTTGCTCATCCTTAATATCTCTAAAAGTTCAACTGCAATATATAAATTATTGCTTCTTTGACTTGTGGTGGTGGTGTTGTTTTTTTATTGATTGAAATCATGCACAAGGCACACAAAACTACCAGATGTCAGAAGTTGCTTTGAATGCAATATTTATTTATTTATAGGCCAGCCATAGGTGTTGCAGAGCTGTTCTTGAATGGGCCTTTGTGAGATGGACTTGATTAACATGAGAGTTGACAATGCTCATAATTTAAGATCAACCAGTATGAAGGGTTATTGACTGTTTAAGCCCAGTTGCAGCACTTGCAGCTGTCATCGAACACCAGGCCTGCAGCACAGTGCTGGACGTAGGTGCTTCCCTGGTTGCACTCGTAGAAGTGGTTCTTGTTGGTTGGGTCGGGGTAGACTCCATTAGCCTTGCCAGCGCAGAAGCCAGATCCTGTGCTGCTGCTGCCACCGCCAGGCTGGGGCTGGGGCTGGGGCTGAGCGTGCTGGGTTGGGCTGACTGGAGGGAGGGGGTTAGCACGAGAACTGCAGGCTGAGCACAGAAATGGAACAAGTTAAATAATACAATCAACCCTGTGAAGTATATTACCAGAGCATGTGCTGTTCCTGTGTGCCTTACTAGTTCCAGTTCCCAGTCCACTCTTGAGGGTGCTGATAAGAGGGTATCTTCCCTGGCCACAGAAAGTTCCACTGAAGTCATCCAGGTCCAAACTCCACACCATGGCTCCTCCGTAGCCACCCTGCTTCAGCCACTGGATCTGTGAAGGGAATAAGAGGTTAAAGAGGTAATCTCACCTGGCCTAACATATAACACTTAGGATAATTTGATACATCATCATACCTTGATCTGGAAGCTCTTAACATTGTCATATCCAACCCAGGTGCCCTGGTTGTAGGCATATGGCACATCCTGGGTGCTATCCCAAGCCTGAGTGGCTCCTTGCTTCAGGAAAGTGCAAATCTGACAGCAAGTACAGGTGAAAGATTATGGACAAAATTCATGGCACAGTGTAAATATCAAAAGAAGAGAGAAATACCTCATAGTAGGCCCAGAAGCCAGCCTGACGAGTAAAGGTTCCAGCAGGTCCAGGTCCACTGGCAGGAGCTCCCACAGCTGTGTTAGCGGAAGCCAGACGGAAGGTGTGGCCATAGGTGGGGAAACCAACCAGCAACTTCTCAGCTGGAGCACCATTGCTCTTCCAGTAGTTCATAGCATAGTCCTACACAGTAGAGGACATTCAAGTGAGGGTCTGTCCGGCACTGTAATGTTGAATTATGCAAGATAAGAGGAAATAATGATCCCCTTACTCACCACGTTGAAGTAGACCATGGATCCCTGGTCAGCTGGGCCTTTGTACAGAGGGCTGTTCTCTCCAACATTGTGCTCCCAAGAGCCATGGAAGTCATA
This sequence comes from Aulostomus chinensis, assembly GCF_037954235.1. Lineage (NCBI taxonomy): Eukaryota > Metazoa > Chordata > Actinopteri > Syngnathiformes > Aulostomidae > Aulostomus > Aulostomus chinensis. Next base: position 16,230,818 of record NC_141322.1, read on the forward strand.
GGTCATCACATGGAAATAGTCCAGCACACTGGTAACCAAAAATGAGGGTCAGTGTTTCGTAAAGAGCGCGTTTGACATGTTCCTGTACAGTCCGCCCCTGTACTTACACTCCAATCTGGGCAATCTGGTATCCAGACTCAATGGTACCCTTTCCAGCAGAGACAGCAGCAGTCAGCATCAGACGGGGACGGCTGGTCTTCTTGCCCTCAGCCTCAAAGGCGCTCATCAACTCCTACAGTTGAGGGTGGAGAAACAGAACTGTTGTATAATTGTAGTTTTTTAACCAAGAAACACTGATCTGAGGTAGCCTAAACCATTACTAAGACAAAGACAGACATAGGTCCTACCTGAACCAAGATGGTGTAACGCTCTTTATCCTCAGGTGGGGAACCACGAGAGCCAGGATACTCCCAGTCGATATCCAGACCGTCAAACTCATACTGACGCAGGAACTGGATGACACTTGTGATGAAGGTCTGACGATTGGCAGCACTGGACACCATGGCTGTGAATCTAGAATTAAGGGGATACTCGGTATGTTTCATCTTGTCTTTCAAAGTCCAAGTCTCGTGATGTCAAGATAAGATAAGATAAAGTGTGAATACTTACTTCTGAGTACCAAAGTTCCATCCTCCAATGGCCAGCAAAGTCTTCAGATTGCTGTTCCTGCAAACAGCAATGACATTCACATTAACCTCTTGAGACAGTGCATGCTGAAATCTATTTTCATTGGTGCTGGAATGTTTACTGACTGGTTCTTCAGGGCTGCGAACTCTCCATAGAGTTTCACATCGTCCCACTCGTAGGTCTTGATCATGTTGTTGTCCATTCCAGCAAAGGCGTAGATGAGGTGGTCACAGAGACATGGGTCAATGTTGGTGGGGAAATACTTGCCTGCTCCAGGACGGTACTGTCCCCAGTTGGTGAAATAACAGGACAGGATGTAGGATGATCCTAAAAGATATGAAACCATTAGTTTGCTCCTGATCTGTTTCCAAATTTTCTCTACATATGTAAATTACAAGACTAAAGGGAGTAATTACCCAGCTGCACGTGCAGCAGGAGAGCCAGTCCTGCAGACAGAGGGTAAATTGATCAATCTTGTGAGCACAAAAGGAAATGCAATTGCCATGTATGATTTGAAAATCCTATATGTGACGGAAGCTCAGCTTACCAACGCAGATGAGTAGCTTGCCCATGTTGCTTCTGTACAACGAACTGAGGGTCCGCTCACCCTTAAATACTGCCTGGTTGCTCCCCGTATCTGCAGTATCTGTGTTTGATATGGTATGACTTCTCAGCTAAAGTTAAAGTCACAGTAGTTTGTTTGTTTGGTTAAGATCTGCGTTGCATTATATCTATGGAAAAAAAACTGATAACCTTCAAGTGTTATGAGATAATGATATAGTCTGATTAAATTAGGTATTTTCAAGGTTGTTGTATTATAACCGGTATGTCTAGTATGCACTATTTCCAAAGTTCCAACTCTGCTTTTCCCCGGACTTTCTACTTCAAGATTAAAATACTCGCTGTTCAAAGAAAACACACGAGCTATAAGTACTAAATATAAGCTCAAATACTCTTTTATGACAAGTCATCATAATGGAGGTAAATTTCATCAAAGCCAATGGAAATCAGAGAGCACTGGGACAGCAAATCCAAATTTAATCAAAATCACAACTTTCTGAGTCATCCTGATAACGTTACTATCAAACAAACCAATGAGCACATTGTCTCCTCAGCGGAGGTAATTAGATTTGATGTCAGTTCAAAATATGTTTTTGTCATCCACAGATGAGAGAAAAAGTATCATAAAGGTCAGGTTGTGTTGTTTCATTTGATATGCACGACCTTCACTGTGTGGAACACTTGATGAGCGCTTGTTTCAGCTTAGCCTCACTATGTTGAATGGATCGACCCCCATTGAGTTGGTTCTTTCTTGGTCTGCTAAATCCCTTCACAGTCGTGGATATCTGCTTCGTACTGGTACTAATGGAACCTATCATATAACCTCCTTGGCAGATGTCAGAAGTAATCAGATGGAAAGACGTCGCACCTTTTTCCATTTACATATGCAGTTTGATCATATGATATTTACCTAGCTGCTGTTAGGCTCTTGGCTGCATGCTTTATCACCCAGAGACATTGTTTAATGTCAGTTATTTCTGTTGTCTTAGTCAGTCACCTGAAATCAACTGCACACGACACAACGCAAAGAGGTGATTTGTCCTCTGCTTGTCCTTGAAAGAGGATCAGTGGTTTGGTGAATATGATCTAAGTTGGGAAATTAGTCCCAGGCCAAATGTAGGAATTATCATTAACAGAAACTGACAAACCAGTAGCAGAACGAGCTGCCTTTTGTTAAATTCCACAAAAATCCTGTAAAATTGACACATATTTTTTACATATTTCAATTATTTTAGAGAGAAACTCACTTTTTCACCTCTTGAAAGGTTATACTAAATGATTTATTATGTCATTAATGGTGCTTGGTGTAGAAATTGATCTGCATAAAGTGAAAGTGGATGTGCTTTTTCTCACTTTTTATTCCTACGGTGGAATGAGTAATAATCAGACTGGGCAGAGTTTCAAAAGCCAAGGTCATAGGACAACAGACCACCATAACTGTAGGAGCTGAGACATCAGCCTCTGAATTTATGAACATACTGATCTCAATTATTAATATATCTGACATCTTAAATTGTGTTTCACATATAATAATTTCCCATCCATTAATTCCCATCCATCAGCTGGGTCAGGTCACAGTGGCAGTAGGCCAATCAAGGTAACCCAGACATCCCTCTCCCAAGTAACAACTCCAGCTCCTCCCGAGGACCTGAAGCAGTTCCCAGGGCAGATGAGATATATAATTCCTCCAGCATGTTCTGGGTCTACCAGAGCGTCCTGCCATTTAGACGTGCCCAGAATACCTCCCACAGGAGGTGATTGGGAGGCATTTTAATCAGATACCCAAACCACCTCAGCTGACTCCAGAGCACCAGTTCTAGTCCAAGCTCCCCTCAGATGTCGCGCTCTTCTCTCAAAGCTCAAACAGTATTAAGAGTGCTAAACTTTCCCGTTTAGATAAAGAGGTCAATTTGCTGCACCCAGAATTTTACAGAGCCCATTTTTTTGTAGGCAGTTCACCTTCAAATGAACACTTTTTAAACTCTGAGATTGGGAAGTTTGTTTCATGCCCTTAAGAGCAGCCAACGGCCTCATTGGATGTGCAGGACATGAAACTGGCCTTTGTTTTGAACTCAGGTCCATGATCCTTTCTGACACGCTTCCAACACGCCGCTAAACAGTCATATTAACCTCTAGGTCGTCGCTGACTACGTGTGATTATTAAGATCAAACTCAAAATCGGACTGATTGAACATTAGCAGGGCGAATGTGGGGATCAATTTCCCACCATCTCCTCACTTCTTACACCCTCCTCCAACAAGCCTCTCAGCTCCACAAAGCTCCACCTCTCTCTTCAGCTTCTTCCTCCCAGGTTGACAACTCAATCTAAAATTCCCTGGAAGTGACACTGGTAGTGTGAGGCGCTGGTTTACTTCAGCCTTCATATTCCACAAACTGTTTTTTTGTTTTGTCTGTAATTATTTATTCCATCATTTTTCAAAATTACAAACAAGTATCTCTGTAAACGGTTGCAAATCAAGGCCCCTCAGCTTTGTAACAACCTGCCTGAAACGCTGTCTAGTAGAATCAATTCTCTCTTTGAAATGATTTTTAACATTTTTTTTGTTGAATTCAACTTTTTATTTTCTTTCTTCTTGTTGTTTTGATACTGAATCATATTCTGTCTCTTGTATTTTTGGGACATTGTGTTATAATTGCTTTTTTCTTTCATGATATTATTAATTGTATTTTACAATCAGTTTTCCGTTTTCCTGTATTTTTTTTTTTTACTTTTGTTTTTTTCGGGATTCCGTTCAGTAAATTGTCATGAAAAATACACACTTCAGTTCAGATGTGCTGACTGACTGAGTCCTTCTGATCGATTAGATCCCAGAGCTTCTTGTGGCCCCTACTGTTTTATAACCTTGCTCTAGTCAAGTGCATATCTTGCTGGCTCCTCATCGGCTCCCTTCCCTGTCTGCCTGTCCTGCCTGTCTTATGTACAATACCCTCCCTTATCCATGATCAGAACCTATTCACATAATGTTTGATCGCCGTGGTTGATATTATAAAAGAGCTTCTTCGTCATTTCTCTTTGTCAGCTCTCCACCTCTGTTTGGGCCAACTCACCAGTATGTCGGCGTACTTCAATAAACTCACATCATCTCAACAAAAGCCGGGACTGGACTCCACAAAGACTTCTTTTCAGGATGCACACCAGTTAACCGAGAACCCAAATTTGACTCAAGAGGTAAAGGGCCCAGTTATTTTGAGGCTGGAGTCCCAGAGGAGTTGATGCCATCTGGAGTTTTCTGCAGATTCGCTGTGTGTCTGTTCATGGAGGGTAATGTGATGCGTGTTTTGTGTGTTTGTATTTTCCTAGCCTTAAACTAACTCTGCCAGCAACAGAGATATAAGAAAGCAATTAAGAGACACACTCAGAAAAGGCCATCCTGTGCTTTTAATTTGAAAAGAACAAAAAGAATAAAAGTAGTCCAGAGAAGAACGAATGATTTGCTGCCACCCAGAAATTGTTTTGTTCTGTCTTCTTTGACTAAGTAATAATGTTGAAGGATTAGAAAGCTGTTTGTTGGGGGTAGAGGTGTAGAGGGGATTACATTTTCTTTCAGTCTTGTATGTACACACACACACACACACACACACACACGTATATATGTGTGTGGGGGTGAAAGTAAAAACTTGAATACACTTTTCAAACTGATACATGTTCAATAATTAGTTGATTTCCTTCACATTTAGCTTATTTTCCACACATTTAAGATATGAATTATGAGGAATGTTTTCATGTTAAATCTAAATATTAAATGATTAACATTAAATATAAACATTAAATATTCAACCCTAATCTTAATGTTAAATCTCAATATCATGTTAGATATATATTTATATCTAGATATCTATATATCTAGATATATATCTTTACATTACATACTAAACCTACATCTTAATGTTAAATATAATCTAAACGTTAAAGTAGACAGATCTTTTTCCGTTTCAAAATTTTTTAGGCTCAACAAATCGAATTAACATTTAGAATTTTTATTTCTATCTCACATTTATATTTAGACTGAAAAATCATCTGTTTAGGAGATAATGTTAGATTTAATGTTTAATTTTCATTCACACATTAAAATATTTTTGATGATTATGCCTTAAATTCATGGCAAATTAGTTTTCAGTTTGAAGTTTCAACATTCTTATCAAACTCAATTACAAAAGAAAATAAAACAGCCCAGACAAAAACGTAATTTGATGATTAATTAAGCACATCCTCCTGGGGCACTTAAACAAACAAGAAAAAAATCCCTCAAGTGATAAAAGAAAGCAAGCGATATAAAAAAAACAAACAGTTATTTTATTATGTGGCTTTAAAAATCTGGATAAATTATATTCAAGCAGCATTAATGACAATGGTTAAGAGACCAGTTTGTATGCCAAAGTACTATAAAAAGTATCCGCAGGCACAACCACCAGAGGGAGGAAGCGGGGTCAGAGAAGCCGTGGGGCAGCAGCTCACTCTCGCCATGAATGATGTGATGTGATGTGTACTGAAAAAAAATTCAAACACTTTTAGACACCGACGCTGAAACTGACAGAATCATATACACATTTGAAAGCATCCGTAGGGAGAGCAAGAGTTGAGGGGGTTGGAGGGATTCCTATGAGTCAGCCTGGTTCTGAACCGACTGTAGCACGCTCAGTCCCCTGAACCGACGCCTCTCAACCACCACACCCACAAATCTATTAGGATGAGACGGGCTTGTACACTGGAAGACATCTTCTCAGAAACCAGCCTCCTCAGGCTATTGGTTTGATTCGATCTGCTGAGCCGGTTAATGTATGACTAAAATACACTGTGAAGCCTCCCTGCCGAGGATTTCACAGTGTCCTGTTTCTCAGGAAAAGAGAGAAGACGTTTGTTTTGGAAATTAAATTCTACTAAGCCAAGGAATAATACCGCCATTGAACATCCCTGCTTATCATTGGACTGGATCCAGTGGAATGAGGATTTCCACCTTGTCAACAAGCTGTAGCTGTATTTATTTTGATTATCAATTTATTTATTTTATCATTATTGATTTATAGAGGCAGCACAGTGGTGCAGTGGTCGGCACTGCTGCCTCACAGCAAGAAGGTTCCAGGTTCGAGCCCCGGCTCCATCACAGGATCTTTCTGTGTGAGTCTCCATGTTCTCCCTGTTCCTGTGTGGGTTCTCTCTGGTACTCCAGCTTCCTCCCACAGTCCAAAGACATCAAGAGGGGACGAGGCTGATTGATTCTCTAAATTGACCGTAGGTGTGACTGTGAGTGTGAATGGTTGTCTGTCTCTATGTGTTGGTCCTGTGATGGACTGGAGACCTGTCCAGGGTGAACCCTGCCTCTCGCCCGTTGACGCTGAGATAGGCTCCAGACCCCCCGCGACCCTTAATGTAGGAGTAAGCGGAAGACAGTGGATGGATGGATGGATTATTGATTTATAGTGTGCACATATACATCTTAGTGCTGGACATGAGAGGGAACTACACTAAAACACGTGCAAAAACAGGGGGATGGGACAAGCAATGTAAAAAGAACTATGGCAATACACAACATGGGCAACTTTACTGTATGACATAAGCTAAAATACCAGAGAATTATAATTCATAAAAAAATTATCTTTGGTACGCCACTCAGGAACACAGACATGCAGGGATAATTCACTGCCTCCTTCAATCATTATGGTTCTGTTATTAATCCCAGTGACTTCATAACTGCATG